>NC_053023.1:81278090-81488818 GCF_003073215.2 Triticum urartu
GGCCCGTCCGGTGGGTCCCAACAGTCAGGGGGAAACGATTTTTTTCGCAAAATACTGGTGGCCCGTCCGGTGGGTCCCCGCTGTCAGGTGGAGGAATAATTATTTTGCACGTAATAAGGAGGCACTTCCTTGCTGCAGCCGTGGACCCAGCTGTCAGCCTCTCCACGTACAGTCCATGTCCGATGGAAGCCGTTCCTTGACCACGTTGACCACGCCGCACCGAGAGCACCAGGGCGGTGGACGACGGCGAGGCCTAGGAAGGAGACGACGCGGAGCCGGGGAACACGTTGTAGTGGATGCCCACGCGTAGAGGAGTACGAGGGTTGACCACGCCGCGCCGAGAGCACCAAGGCGGTGGACGATGGCGAAGCCTAGGAAGGGGGCGACGCGGAGCCGGGGAAGACGCGGCAGTGGATGCCCACGCGGAGAGGAGTACGATGGTTCACTGGTTTGACTGCGGCGTGAAGCTGTCGTCGCCGCAGAATAACAGGGGGTGTGGGTGAGTAGAGGGATAGCATGGGCCAGCGGTGGGAGTAGTAGGAGGCGGTGAGGCCTCCGCGGCATCACAACCGGCCACGAGAGGCAGGAGCACGCGGCACGACCGGCCCAGCTTTGGGTGGCTGGAGCAAGAAGACCAGAGGTTGAAGAAGCACTACGGCCGTTGGATGGACATTGTATGGTCACTGGATCTAGAATCGTTCATATTGACTAAGTTGACAAAGCCCTCCATCCTCGTCAACTTAGTAGGCCCACAAGTCAGCCTCCCAGCAAGGTGGGTCCCAGCTAGCAGGGGGAGTATTCATTTTTTGTGCGTAATAAGGAGGCACTTCCGGTGGGTCCGAGCTGACAGCGGGGGCAAAGTTTTTTTCGCGAAATATGGTGGCCCGTCCGGTGGGTCCCAGCAGTCAGGGGGAAACGATTTTTTCGCAAAATACTGGTGGCCCGTCCGATGGGTCCCTGCTGTCAGGTGGAGGAATCATTATTTTCCACGTAATAAGGAGGCACTTCCTTGCTGCCGCCGTGGACCCAGCTGTCAGCCTCTCCACGTATAGTCCACGTCCGATGGAAGTTGTTCCTTCCACGTTGACCACACCGCACCGAGAGCACCAGGGCGGTGGACGATGGCGAGGCCTAGGAAGGGGACGGCGCGGAGCCGGTGAAGACGCGGCAGTGGAAGCCCGTGCGGAGAGGACTACGAGGGTTCACTGGTTCGGCTGCGGTGTGAAGCTGCCGTCGCCGCAGGGCCTGGCCAGCGGTGGGAATAGTAGGGGCGGTGAGGCCTCTGGAGTAGCACAGCCGGCCACGGAAGGCAGGAGCATGCGGCACGACCGGCGCTGCTTTGGGCGGCTGGAGCAAGAAGACCAGAGGTTGAAGAAGCACTACGGTCGTTGGATGGACATCATACGGTCACTGCAGCTAGAATCGTTTATATTGACTAAGTTGACAAAGCCCTTGGTACGTCAACTTAGTAGGCCCACAGGCCAGCTTCCGAAACGGTGCACCCCAGATGCCAGGGGAAGGAATCATTTTTTGGGCGGGTGAAGCTAGAATATCCGAGATTGAAGAAGAAGCACGGCATCCGTTGGATGGACATCCAACAGCCACTGCTGCTAGAACCGTGTGTTGAGTATAAATTGACAAAGCCTTGCATACGCGTCAACTCTGTTTTTTTAGGGGACGAGTCAACTTAGTAAGGCCAGAAGTGTGTGGCAGAGAACTTATAGCCCATTTGAGATTTGTAAGAATGTGTAGCCCATTTTTGAATTCTAATGGAATTTACTACAGCCCATTTATAGTTTGTTAAAAGTACAACCCATTTCAACCAACCATTCAAAACAGAATTCAATAAAATTTCCCACATTTTGATGGGATCCGAAATATTTTTATCCCAAAATTTCTAGTCAGATTAAATACAATTTCAATATAAATTTATATTACGTAAAAATCCAACGAAACATTGCGCTCGCAACAATTAATGAAATTAAAATTTTCAATATCCAAAAATAATATTTTATAAAGTAATCACGTGTTTGGTGCATTTTTTTATAGTTACTGCCCAGTTTTTGTAATTACATCCCATTTATTATTTCTTAAAGCCCATTTTCTTGTTAAGCCTAATGCATCCCTCCTAGGAAAGATTTTCAGCCCAGCGGGGCGGAGAATAACAACTTGACCTTGCCTGGGTATTCCTAAAAAAAGTATAGCTGGGCTACCCATTTTCAGCTTGAAAAAAATTAATATCTGGGCTGGATATCTGGCCTGGGCTAGACGGGCCACAGCCCGCCCAGTTAATACCTGCAGCGATGTTTTCGTTGTTGTTCAGAGGAGAAAAATTAATATCTGGGCTAAATATCGAAAAACTCTGCAGTGCTCACACCTTAAAAACACAAATACAGCTCGAGCTGCTTGGTCCCGGCTGTCGGCCGCTTCTTGTGCAATTCTCTCGTTTATTGACTAGTACTACATAGGTTGACAATGGCGTGGGACCGTGATGTCAGGAAACCAGGGGGAAGAAAAATAAATAACTCCAGCGAGCGCTTCCACCTCTGCCTCATTGTCTCCCGTGGAAACCCCTTTCCTCCCTTTTTTTTGCTCGGGCAAGGACCAATGCATGCAGCAGGTCCATGCGGTTATTAGGCAAGAAATAAAAGCGCTTTGCATGCTATGAATTACGATGGCCTGCATGGGTAGCTAATAAGGCATCCTCTTAACTGCTGTGATTAAATGTTGTGTTTAGAAGAGAGAAATATTCTTCTTTTCCACCAATCTGCTTGCACCTAGGTCATGATGCACCTTCTAATACGACTTATTCACCTAGACGGAGGGAGTATAGTTTTATACATATATATATATATATATAATAAGGAGGCACTTGCGTACGTAGGTTATGGACCTGGTGGGTCCCCATTGTCATCCTCTCCAAGTAAAGTCATCTCCTCGCCCGCGCGCGCTTTCCGCCCGAAACAGTCAGCGCCGCCCGCCCCGCTTCCCGGTGCAGGCAATTGCTCCGCCTTCAAACGACACAAGTGTCGTTCGTCCGTCCATCTGCCGCCCACATTAATGATACGCGGTTGCCGAGGCGGCTACTCCGGCGCCACACGTCCGTCCCTCCGCTCGCCCACCATTGCTATATAAACTGCTGCGCCGGCCATAGCCGCAGTCATCCGCATCCGTTCTCTTTCTCCTTTCCACACCACAACTGCCCACCATGGCTTCCTCGTGCTCCAGCGCTCTTCGGGACGGGCGGACGACGGACCACAAGGAGATGGCAGCCATTGCTGCCGACCGGCTGGCCGGCAGCCAGCCGAAGGACGACGACGTCCCAATGGAGAACATGGTAGTCAATCGAATGATCCGGCGCCAACCCCCTCCTCCGCGCCATCCTGCCGGTGCATTGCGCCATGACCATCGGCGAGGCCCGTGCCCAATATATGGACAGTGTGAGGCAGATGTCAGGAGCAGTTCCGGGAGGCGCAGGCCGACGCCGCCTACAACCACCATCTCCTCCAGGAGCATCTGCAGGCGGAGGAGCAGATCGCCGCAGGAGCGGGCGGAGCAGGAGGCGCTGCTCGACTCTACGCTCCGCCCGCAAGGGCCGCCTCGAGCGCTGGCGGGACCGCATGCGGGTGGCGGAGGCTGCGGCCGCCTTACAAAGAGGCTAGCAAAGAGGGCGATGAAGCGGGCGAGGCGCTGTTTGGCGAGACCGAGGACGAGGCAGAGGACAATGCCAGCTCCGACGAGTCCCCGCTCCGCTGGCGTCGACGAGGCCCTGCTCCGCCGAGGCCCCGCGGCGCCCACAACGAGGCAGAGGACACCGCCGGCTCCGCCGAGGCCCCGCCCCGCCAACAACGAGGTAGAGGACATCGCCGGCTCAGCCGAGGCCCCACCCTGCCGGCAACGCAGGGGAGGATTTCCACCGCTCTGCTGAGGCGCCGCCCGCCGGCAACGAGACAGAGGACATCGCCGGCTCCGCCGAGGCCCCGCCCCGCTGCCAACGAGGCTGCGCCACACAGAAAACGAGGAAGAGTAGAACACGGCAGGTCACCGCCGCTTGGGTCCAAGTAAGGCCACCCCTGCTACCCTCCTGTTGAAGCCAAGCTAGGCGGGTTGACCATTGACGACCGGTTAGCTTCTTGGTGGCGACGTGGAGTCGGGGAGTTCTGCTGGAGAATAACGCTGCTTCTACTTAACTGCTGGTGCAGTTGGCTGACTGACACGTGGGCCCAACAGGCCACATGTCAGTTACATAACTGCACCTGTAGTTAAGTCACTGAAGCTTCTGTCCGGCTCAGCGGGACACAGGTGGGTAGCTTCTGTTAATTAATTATACCTCCAGCGCACCCCTTTTTAGTTGAAGAATGTATGAAATGTAATGAAATCTGGCATGTTTATATGAAATCCGACCGTGTATGAATGAATTTATTTCGATTAGTTCGAATTCCTGTATCACTAGCATTGGACAAACATGCAAAACAATATGTACTAGCATTATTCCCAGGGTGATCACCTCGTTTGCAGCAGTTTCACATGTACTCCCCTCGGTCCTTTCTAGTCTGCATACAAGTTTTGTCTGCAGTCAAAGTATCTCTACTTTGACCAATCTTATACAAAAAAGTATGCACTTTCACAATGTGCGAAGTAAAAAGGAACAGAAGGAGTACAAAGAGTTTGAGCAGGTTTTTAGCGTTTATGTACATTGCAATCAAACACACAGGCCTGGCAATTCATAGAGAACATTCAAAACAATCGATGATTATGCATCTCAGCGACTCACATGTCAGAGGCAATATTTACTTCACAACTAAAGTATAAAGAAAAAATTGATCGACGCTGCTGACAGCAAGGGCGTCCCATTCAAAAATATCAAACGCATGTCTTGCTAAAATCAATGAGCAAAATTTGACAAGGTTGTCCCATTCCAAAATATCAAATGCCTACGATTGTGGAATGGGCAGGGTTTGCCATCAGTTCGGACATTGACATGGCACCTCGTGCTAAATAAACAAGATGTTATTTTTGTGCAGTTCCACCAAAATCAACCAAATTCGCGCGTAGCTTGCATGATTTCGCCCTTATATGTTGCAACGCCTTGAACTTATCGGCACCTCCTTTCTTGTGGTGGAAATGGATGATTTGATGTATTCATGAACATTTTGTGCAGTTCCCATTGAAATCAAGCCGAGCACCCCTGTTTGCACAAATACAAAAAAGTGATTAGTATAGAGCAAACTGTACTATGAATTGACAGTTTCAACAGGCACATACATGGTCCATGTAGAGCACACTTATAGAAAAATGGGACTCACCAGAAAGAATCCTAGAACAATATTGTACTCGCGCATCACAGCAAAAAATGGAGATTTTGTCAGTCCTTCTGAGCTGAAGTTAGTTTGGTCTTGTGGGGAGTAATGTAACCATCCTTCAATTGCTCCTTCTGATGATAAGATAGACAGGGCTTCTTCATCCTGGCATAATCGGAACTAGTCACTTCACGTACTCCATATTCTTCTTCAGAGGAAGATGATCCTGTTGTGCAAAGACAAGAGGACTACTAAATGCTAGCATCACTGTTTGCTCGAAAAAAAGGAAAGGAAATATTTAAAATAGCACGAATGAAGCACTTCTCAAGGACAATACCACTTTTTCATGACAGCACCAGGAGTTGATTTTTGTTTTTCTTCCCCTTGTTCTTCCCCTTCATCACTTGGTTCAATAACAAACAAGCTTCGCCTTCAATGTAAGATTTGGCATGTCAATTAGGGAGCACAAGTATAGTACTAAACTTAATTTTCTGATGAAAGTGGCAAAATACAGGCCAACGGTTGTGAAATATCCTTATCTTACCTCAATGGGATATTACGGTGCACATACAGATTGGAAGTCTTGTCTCCATTTGTGAAGTTCACTAAAATCAAGCAATATTATCGTACAAGTAGCACAACATATGAATGCACACTGCAGAATCATGTGAAAGAAGGCTAGTACTGACCTCTCATGATGCGGAATTCAAACAATTCACAAGAAGAAGATCTGAACCAAATTCGCCTTAACGGATAGGAAGTAAGATCTCTTCTTGTGCAGTTCCACTAAGATCAAGCAATCAAGCAACGTTGTCAGTGTGACATTTTGGTTGAACTGCACAAAACACTCTTAAAACAAAAGTGTTTTGTGCAGTGCAACAAAAGGTCACAATGGCAACGAGGTGAAGCAAATAACCCTGTTTACACAGAGGTGCAAATGAAACAATTAGTGGTCAATAATGGTGGATGACACAGAAGCCAACAAAAAGAAGCATCTACCTTATCTAAATGGGAAAGAAAGCAAGACAATAGCATTTCTCAAACGGTGGCATTGATTAATATTAACATAGAGATTATATTAACAATAAAATTTGTTAAACATGTACCTTGCTTTTAACTATGGCATTGCATCAATTTTCTAGCGGCATTATTAGAGGGTGTTTGTTTACAGGGACATTTTGGTGTAGGGACTAAAAAAACTCCGTGTCAGTCCCATCTAAATCAAAGAGGAGGGACTTTTAGGGACTAAAAGTGGGCATTTGGGACTAAAGAAAGAAGACCCCGAGGGAGTCTTTTTGGGACTTTTTCCAACAGTTGTCCCTGCCATGCATCCCACCTTGTCTCTATTAGTTCATTACTAGGGGTAACATGGTCTTTTAGCATGTCATTTAATAACCTCTAGTCCATGTTTAGTCCCTGGAACCCAACAGGTAGGGACTAGGGAGTTTTTAACCAAACAGGGCCTTAGATTAACAACAGCTAATGAGTTGCACGGGACAGTGGACGCACCAGCACCATGTGCATCTACCGATGTACTGTGGTCATGCACAGTCTGTTGCAACAAAGAATAAGCAACCAATGAGCATATTTGTGTTGGTCCCAGTTTTGTTATCTTTAGCCGCCTTTCCCTATGTGGGCGCAGCAAATCTAGTCCTGCTCAAACTCTACAGCCTTGTCCCTTCCTTTCCTTTTTGAACTAGTACTTTCGCCCCTTCCTTTCCTCTTTGAACCACGTCCTAGATTTATGCGATACAACTTTCCCCACTACTTTCCCCCATTCCTTTCCTCTTTGAACCACGTCCTAGATTAATGCTATACAACTTTCCCCCTTCATTTCCTCTTTGAACCACGTCCTAGATTCATGCTATATACAACTTTTCCCACTACTTTCCCCCACTCCTTTCCTCTTTGAACCATGTCCTAGATTCATGGTATACATGCAGCTAGAGCAATGCATGTGGAGTAAGTAAATTATACCTTAAGGTTCTTGGGGCGTGGTTCGGTGGGCGACGGGACGGCGGCGAAGAAGAAGGGGTCGGAGGCCCTCCCGCGCCACCGCTAGGTGGAAAGTGAACAGCTACGCCGGTAGTCCCTCGCCGACGGCGACAGCGTTAAGCCTCCTTCCCTTCCCGGCGGACGGATCCTGCCGGCTCTTTGAGCAGCAATGAGCGGAGAGAGAGGCCAACGAAGTCTTGTTTAGATATGGAGAGGGCGAGAGAGTGTGAAGAGAGTAACTACAAGCGCTGAGGCTCCAGCGAGAGAGGGCGAGAGAGTGAGCGAACAGGCTAACCAGCTACACAACCCTCCCGTTATGTTCAACGAGAGGGAAATAACCTTTTATACATTCCTGCATTCGTGTGACAAGCATGCCGTGTGTTTTTTTGCGTGTGTGGGAGTCATTGGGATTTCAATCATAATCGTGTCATGTGGCTTTGGTGGTAAGACTATCCACAGTGGTGCAGAAATAATGCAGCCTTAGTCACCTTACCTCTCTCCACATAGTACGTTGGGTCCCACCAGTCAGAGGGTGAAACAAACAAATTAATAAGAAAAATTAAAAGCGCCAGCGGTGTATCTTACCTCACACATCTCGCTACTGCTCGGGAACACTGTCCAATTGATCCCTCTGTTCGCTCATGTACTATTTTAAGTGAATCCTTATTATAACATGCACACAAATTTTGGCCACTTGTATTCGACTTAAGTCAGTGTGCCACCGTATCTCGTATACTTACTACTCCCTCCGTCTAGGTGTAATAAGTCACATTAGAAGGTGCAACGGGACCAAGGTGCGTGCATGTGTGTGTGTGTGTACGCGCGTGCATGTGTGTGTGTGTGTGTTTAACACCATGTGTGTGTTAGAGAGAGCGATAAATCGACCTACTCCTACAGAGAGATGTTGTGTAGTGTACGATTTTAGCCGCGAGAGTTGGTGCATCATCTCGTTTCCGGGCATGTCTGGTAGGGACATGCGGACAGCTGCCACGCCCGCTCCTGACCAGCCTGGCCCACCCAAAGCCCCTCCATCGCCCGCGTGCACTTCCCGCCTGAAACGGTCAGCGCCGCTCCAAAGAATCGGTGCAGCATTCATGCCCAGGCAAAGCGGATGCGACCTCTCACTGGCGCAAGAGTGATGGTTGCTTCGTCCGTCCAACTTACTGCTGGGTCTATGTGATTTGAAGGCTCATTGGTCTTTATTACTGAGGTGGTAGGACTGCTGGATGTCCCACGCTTTCGGCGAAAGGAGGTATACTACTACTACTAGATTACAATTTTCTCCATTCTTACAGCGGAGGCGTGCAAGAGCAGTGAAAACACACAGTCTCAGTGATTACATGGCCCACCTCACACTACTATCACCATGCGACACCTAACTCTTTACATAGTACTCCCTCCATTCCTAAATATTACTAGATGAGTCCTCGCGCATTGGCGCGGAACAACAGTATATCTCTCTGCGCAAAATTATCGATTTCATAGAACAAAAAAACTCTATAACCGCATGACAAATGTGGTAGCCAAACTAAATAAACTCCCATCATCATTTAGATCATCCCACATAAGGAAAAAAGATCAGCCAACTCCTGAACTCCTACTGCATAATGGGATTATATTTTTCTTTTTGACATGTTAATGGGACTTAAAAGCTCACTTACATGCATGCTACCGGTGCATGCTTGCATGCAGACATGTTGATGTGATTTAAAACCCACTCACATGCATGTGGCACGGTATTTCTGCATGCTTGCATGTGGCTTAGTGCGGAGCCTCTCAACGTCAAGATCAGACGGCTATTATGGACTAATTTACTTCATCTAACGGCTACATCAATTTTGATGACGTGGCTCAAGGAGAGGATAGAGAATTCCTAGTAGTGGGGGCTAGCTATTACTAGTAGATATAAGTCTTTGTAGAGATTCCACTACATACGGAACAAAATGAATGAATCTACACTTAAAATGCATCTATATACATCCGCATGTGGTTCATGGTGAAATCTCTACAAAGACTTATATTTAGGAACGGAGGAAGTACTAGTATAGTACGTACTGTAATTTATCAGCGAAATAAATTTGTACAATGCTATGAAGCTTCCAGCTTCTGTTACATGTATCATGCATCCAAGGTTGCCCGTTGCAACATTTCATCAAATACAAAGGAGACTAACATGCATGCTATTGCATCTCAATGATTGACAGATCATAGCAAATATGTACTCCCTCCGTTTCAAAATAAGTTTCTCAACTTTGTGCAAACTTTAGTACAAACTTGTACTACTACTAAAGTTGACACTTATTTTGGAACAGAGGCAGCTAAAGAAAAAAACGATCCATGCAGTCCCTAGCCCTTGAACCGTGAACCCTGACCAGGCTTCAATTTGCTGGCAACGTTTGAGCTTCCTAATAAATGAAGTTTGCAACCTTTTGACCATCGGATCATTTTGTCCAGTTTCACCAAAATTGAGATGAGCATCCCTGTGGCAAAGAAATTGAACAAGCGTGATTAGAATAAGATTACTGGGACTAGTTGATGAGACATAAACTCATCACAAATACAGTACGTAGAAGCCAGTAGAGGTATGTGCGGGGCAAAGAAGTAGAGAAATATCCACAGGGAGTGATGTGGGCAGCTGGAGCAGCGGTGCAAGCCGGCTGTAAAGGGAGTTGCACCTGAGGGACGTAGCTCAGCCTTGAGGAGGGCGGCGGGAGGCGGCAACTGCCCATGTCGCGGCAGTGAGCAAGGGACGAAGGCAACCTCACCGGCTTTGTGAGAGAGAATGGCGGGGTCCCCTGATCGGGACGTGCCGATAGTGGGTTTTCACCGTCGGCGACGGCCACCACATCTACACTAAGCATCCACCCCTTCCCCAAGCAGACGTGATCCGCCGGGATGTTAGAGATGTGGCCACAGTCATTTTGTGTAAGAGAGTGTGAAGAGAGCAACCCCAGCAAGCAACCGTGTAGGCTGGCCCGTCCTGACTATGTACTCCTTTTCTCTCCATATGAACCTATCATATTGCGTACGTGCCACTGAAGAAGAAAAAACTTTATTTATAAATGACGCGGCACCTACTACTCGTTCTCCTATAACCTTGCACTTGGCATCTCCAAAATATTGACCTTACGATTGGCTCTTCGCCTCTTCGGGAAGTCGAGCAATAATGGTAGTGCAGTATATATCGTTCTGGCTATATGAGACCGAATGAATTGCTGCACGTCCACCACGTGGGCGAGGGGCGAGGGGCGAGGGAGAGTGCTACATATGGAGCAAAATGAGTGAATCTACACTCTAAAATATGTCTATATACATCAGTGTTTGGAGTATGTACTAGTAGTTCATATTGAAATCTACTAAAGGACATATATATTCCAAACAATATGATATAATCTCTATAACCAAGGTAGTAGGGACGAGGAGTAAACGGAGGGAGTAGTAATTTTTTCTCCTCGTCCTGCGAGCCACCGCGCACATGGGCGAGGGAGCGGGCGTAAGGCGTAGTAAGCAAGCTTCACCTCATCCTGCGAGCCACCGCGCCCGTGGGCGGGGGAGATGGCGTACTAAGCAAGCTTCTCCTCGTTCTGCGAGTTGACGGGACACATCAAAAGTACTCCAGTGTATAGAGCCTTGCCTCTAAGGTAGGCCCCACATGGTTTGCCTCTTTTTTTAACAAAACACGTCAAGTCACAATTTGTTTGTTCACCCGTGGTAGACGATCCTCCCTCCACCAAGTGGACAACCAGTACACGTGCCAAATTATCACGTGGGCTGCCTTTTTCATACAGAAATGAGCTCCACCGTGTACCCGCGCGGGTGTGGTTGGGAAAGAGACAGGAGTATGTGCGCCGTGCATGCACCTCTTCTCTTCGTGCACGTTCCCCACCTACGTGGGTGTGTGTGGAGAGATACAAACCGCGTTCGTGAGTGTTTTTTGTTTTGGGGTGGGGGTGGGGTGGGGGGTTGATTTCGTGAATTATTTGTGGGAATATGTGTCGATGACATCTCAAACAAAATTTTGCATGCAATGTGTGTGAAATGGAGGCCTATCCATATCATACATAGAGGGTCGGGCAATCCACGAGAAGAGAGGGAGGGGTCATAGCTATCGATAGAGTCGAAGAGAGGATCAAGTGGGTGGGTGCGAGATCGATGAAGAGAGCCATCGAAATTGTGTGTGTGTACAAGTCAAAGATATAGGGCGACTGGCCTACCGGAACGTTAGAGGGCACATGTCAAGTTTGTGTGTGGCAGGGAGACATGACTAGAGCGCTCGATGTATCGGTGTGTGTGGGGGGAGGGGGTGGTGGGAGGGGTAGGCAGAGGCCTAACTATAGAGGTAGAACGACTCGTATATGTGTTGAGAAGGAGAGACCCAGCTATGTCTTGAGGGAGATCGGTCGACATCCATACATAACTGAAGGACGGGAAATATGATGGGACAGAGAGAGAGGAGAGAGAGAGGGAGGGAGAGGGAGGGAGAGGGGTAGAGTGCTGGATGGGTGATGGAGTTGCTTCTCGAAGATGGTGGGAGAGGCCTACTAGACAAACTGAGGGTGGAACTGCAATGTTATCAATAAGAGTGGGGATGTGTTTCTGTGTGTGCCTGTGCGTGATAGATCTGTCGGGACGCATCCATGGATGATGAAGGGGAACCATGTGTTTGGTAAGCAAACCTAACTAGATCGGTAGATCAATTGTTGTTTGTCGGAGGAAGGGAGAGACACAACTAATGAGGTAGATCGATTGACGTGTGGGTAAAAACGAGTTATAAGGACCTAGCTAGCTATATGTATAGCGAGAGATCGGTCGGTGTACGTCCATTTGTTAGAGGCAAATAAGGCCCAGCGAGACGGATAGACAGAGAGAATGGAGCTAGGAGGTGGTGCGAGAGGCCCAACTACTAGCTAGATAGGGGGAGGAGTGTGCGGTTGTGAGAGCGATGAAAAGAGGGGCGAGAGTTTACACGTGTGTCTGACCGTATGAGAGACACGAGGCAAGGACACATAAAGGAGGAGATTGAAGGTGTGTTTGTATGTTGTAGGCAGGCATCGCTGGAGAGGTTTATCGATCGGTGTGTGTCGGAAAGGAGTTGTGGAGACTCTGGGAGAACGACCTAAAAAAAATGAATGTGCCCGGTGGATAGAATGCCGAGGGAGGGGGAGGGCGAGGAGGGCGTGTGCATGCACGAGAGAAAGTTAGTGGTAGCTACAAAGGTTAGAGGATTGTGTGGGTGTAAGAGACTAACAAAGATCATAATTTGATATGAAAGCGGATTCATATATTTGAATAGGAGATCATAGTGTTTTAAACATTGCATGCATGAATATAGCGGTGATACACGTGTTGTGCACATGTTATACCATAATGTGATAATGCATGGTGTTTGCAACTCACAGCTAAATGCCGAACAATCTAAACCATACTATACATCAAACAATCTCACATTTTATTTGAATTTGTGATAATGTGTGGCGTTTGCAGCTTACAACTAAATATCGAACAATCTAAACAATACTATATATCGAACATTCTCACATTTTATTTGAATTTGTGGTAATGTGTGGTGTTTGCAACTCACATCTAAATACTTGTAGGCGTAGGGGGCGGGGCACCATACATAATGTGATAAACACATTATACATATGAGACATGGTTTAGATTATGAAGATCTAGCTAGAGCTAGAAATGTAATGTGATTTGAAATCAAAATAAAGTGGATTCAAAAAATCTAGTTCGAGTTCATATAGTACACATAGTTCATATGTAACTCGAGACTAATCATGTGGTGTGCTGTGAAGATAATACACAAACGATGGTTTAACTTGACAATAATGATGATTGTAGATCTTATTAAAACAGAGAAACGAATTCAAATGCTTTGACTTCACAACAATCATTACTGTAGATCTTATTCAAATAGAGAAACGAATTCAAATTTAGTTCATATTGAAGCGGTAGTATATACGTTTGGAATGCACTAAAACGTTCATTTGAGTAGTAGGTTGCATGCATTATACACGTAGCGAAATATTTTAATTGAACATAACATGAATTCAAAGTTTTGAATGACATTTGTAGGGCGCATTGATTTGGTACAGTACACGTTAGGCTTGTCCGGAAATTTCAACCCGCGCCTTGTTAGCCCGAAATATTTAAGATATATCTTTGTCTCGTTGTGCTCCGACAACTCCCTCCATCTCAACCCGCGCCTTGCTATTCCGAAATTACAACGCGCGCAAAAACTCCCACCTCTTGTGAAATCCCGACACACGAAATGCCCGTGGTACCCCTAAACCGAAAGAACCGCCTCAAATCGGTGGGGGTACTTTCGTAACTTACCCAACATTTCGGACAAGCGCGTCTCTAAGCCATGGTTCCCCAGTGCCATCCCATCCACCCACCCATTCGTACACCAAGGCCGCGAAAACCTGCGACGAAACCCCACACCCTGCTCCGTCCGCCACCCAGCCGGAGCCTCTTCCCTGACGACGTCGTCCACAGCAACACCTCGACGTCCCTCATTCACCGTACCGGATGAGGATCCGTCGTCAATCTCATCATCCCGCCGGTTCAACCACCCCGTCCTCCACCTCCAAGGAGCTGCCCCGACGTTCCCCTCGTCTTCTGCACCACCTCCATTCCCACACTGCCGTATTCACCTGCACCAACGGAAGAGCATCATCATCACCGTTTCCTTGGATGAAGCTGCGGCCTAATCGGTGCCACCAAAGAGGTTGTACACTAATCGCCACATTTTCTTCTTCATTTGATCTCACGGTGCTGCCGGCGCTCGGTCCCGAGCTGACACGGCGCGGCTCCATCCACGCCGGCGTTGCCGGCCACTTCCTCCATGGTGCGCTCCCTCGGCGGCGATGTCCACATCAGTAGGACCTGCTGCTGCTTTAGCTCTCCCTCGCGCTGCTGCTTTGCTCTTGCTCTCGGTCCCCTGCCTGGTCTGCTCTTGCTATTTGCTCTTGCTCGCACTGCTGCTCTCGCTCTTGCTATTGCTCTTGCTCGCGCTCACACTGCTGCTCTCGCTCTTGCTCTTGCTTGCGATGCTGCTCCGATTTAGCTACACTTCACTCCGATGCCACCGGGTGAAGGAAGAACAGCCGCAGCGGGGAAGGGGGGCTCGTCGGAGAGGTACCCCACTATCTATCTTAGGGTTCAGATGGGGGCGGTGGCGGGGCGGTTGGCGGGGCCGGTGGCGTGGGGATCGCGGAGAAAAAGCCGGCACGGGGGGGGGGGCCTAGAGGAATGGCCGGGGCGGCGGCGGACCGGCGGTGGGGAGTGTTTTCGGGGCGGGCGGGGCGGCGCACCGTGGGCGGCGGGGGGCTGCTGTTTGGCCGGCTCAGGGGGGTGGAGGTTGAAGATGAACCGCATGCCCTTGATTTCGTATCCAATGGCAGCAAAATTGACTGACCAGAGATGAAAAAGTCAGTTGACGGACGTGTAGCCTCACCTTGCTAGTGCATCCAGTTTCGACAGCAAAATTCAGTTTTGACAGTTAAGTTCAGTTTCGACAGTTAAGTTCAGTTTCGACAGTTAAATTCAGTTTCGACAGTTAAGTTCAGTTTCAACAGTTAAATTAAGTTTTGACAGTTAAGTTCAAAGATGAGCGGCTGATGTATTTTACATCTAGCACTTTGTGGTTATGTATTTTACGTCATGTATTGGAGATGCTATTAGAATTCCACTCAGGTTAACGTTGTTCGTTGTCTCTTTTGTCCTGCTTCAGCCTCGGCGTCGTACAACTCACCGGAGCTGCTCCAACGACGAAACCCTCCATCACAGCGGAGCAGTACCTCGGGCTCCATCTCCATACGCCTAAGATCTTCTTCCCCTCCTCCGACAGCCAAGTCAGCCGGAGCATCCTCACCGGCCAACCCAATCACGCTAAGATCGACATGGCTTTGCCAAAGCGGTTGTACATTGTTGCATCTGTTTTTTTACTCTACATGTTATATATATTGACCACTGAGCACACGGATTTGTTCCTTTAGTGTCTCCTTGAAAGAAAAAACGTAGGAATTTTAATTTTCACTTGTCCTCCTTTTCAAATTCCTATTCATGAAGCACAAGACTAAGAGATAGTAGCATAATAGCATTATAACCGTACATTTTCTTGTGGTTTGACTTAATCTCACCATGCTTCTTTGCATCATGTGATCTTCCAATTGTTGTGAATCAAACACCCAGATTGGCAGAAATCCTGTGTTTTTAAATTCTCTGTTTTGCACGTGCATTCCTATCCTATTCCTGTCTATTTCTTATCCCTGCATTGTTGTAATCCTCCAATTCAAACGAGCCCTTACAGAATTACTTCTCTTATAGATAGTTGTCAAAGAAAACCTTGCGTGGTTTGTCCCGCTCCTATTGCGCCGTCGTCCAGCCCAGCTCAGCTGCTCCAACGACAGAAGGGTCCAGCACAGCAGGGATCCGGCCTTCAGACTGTCTTTCGCCGCCTCAGATCTTCTTCCCCACCGCTGGCAGCCATGAAAACTGCACTACCATCATCAACCGAGCAGATGACCTCGAGGACTACATGGGTCCGCAAGAGAGGTCGCACTCTTTCGTGTCTGCTTACGTTATGCATCGCTTAATATTACATGCTACTTTATCATCCTGTTCATCGATTAGACTCTGAGTCAGCTCCAAACTAATGGTCAAACTTGAGTTTTTAAATGGTTGTGGGGTACATATCGGGGCCGCTATCAATAGTATCTATCTACTATCTGGTTAATCTCCGGTGTCTACTATGAGTTTCATGTTGGGTGGGAAACAAACAGTAAAGAAGCCATTATCTGTATTTTTTAACTGAAGCCATTATCTGCCTGCTATTATTGGTTTTGGGTCTATCCACAGGTTGCTACCATCACTCTGGATTTCTGCATGCACTCCTTACATAATCTCACTATGTTTTATTCCTATGCATGATAGTTATTGTAAACAATGGAACTGAACATGTAGAGCAAAAGAGACAAGCCTTGTGTGGCAATAAAATTTCATGCAGACGTCGCTCCATGGTAGGCGCAAAGGCAGCCCCCCCTCCACGCATTTCGGATTGTAATCGAGAGGAAGATATCTGTTCTGAGGGGGATTCAGAAGGAGAAGACAAGTCCTATTTACCCCCTGAGGTCTTCGCTCTAACTTGGCATGCTGATGTTGGTTATATCATGCATATGGTGTCTTGCATTGCTTACTTTATACATCAAATGTGTCATCTGCTTAGTTTAGACATCCTTTGTGCGAATGCCATCTGTTTAGTTATCCATCGTTTATGTGAATTATGCAACGCCATCTTGTTTAGCTAGGCATCATATATGTGAATTTTGCAATGCCATCTTGCTTAGCCAGTCATCTTATATGTAAATTATATCAGGCCATCCTTTTTTTTCGTTACATATTACATTTGTCAACAATGTTATTACATTCAACTGCTCTTCGTGTGCATCAGCCATTTGACACGGTGATGGCAAATTCTGGAGTGAAAACAAGGTCTTTAGAGCAGACTATGCTATTTGACGAAGCGCATATCTCGCTGGTTACGGATAGCTCCTCAGAGGAGGATTCAGAGACAGATGACCAGTCCTATCCCCCCCCCCCGAGGTGTATGCTCTAACTTGGCAGGGTTGTGTTGCTCATATCGTGCATATGGTGTCTCGCATTGCTATGTCATTTGATTAGTTTAGACATGCTTTGTGTGAATGCCACCTGTTCAGTGTCTAATTACCATATATGTGAATTATGCATTGCCATCTTGTTGCAAGACATTATATATGTGAATTATACAATGCTATCTTGTTGCAAAGGAATTATATATGTGAATTATGCAATGCCATGCTGTTTAGCCAATCATCATGTATGTGAATTATATCGTGCTATCATTTTTTTGTATTACGTGTTCCATTTGGCGACAACGTTTGTATATTCAACTACTCTTCCTGTGCATTAGCCATTTGAAGCGGTGATGGAAGTATCTGGAATGAAAACAAGGTATTCAAAGCAGACAATGCTACCTGCTGAAGCAGACATCTTGCTGGTTACAGAGAGCTCCTCAGAGGAGGATTCAGAGACTGATGACCAGTCCTATTTTCCCCCTGAGGTCTATGCTCAAACTTGGCAGGGTTATATTACCCATGTCATGCATGTTGTCTTGCATTGCTTAGTTTTTACATCATATATGGATTGCCATCTGCTTACTTACTTACTATATAAATCATATATTTGAATTATATCATGCCATCATGTTTACATAGTACATACACATCGTCTATCTGAATTATGGCATGGCAACCCATTTAATAAAGACATCATATAGTTATATAATCTCATCCTGTTTAGTGTTTACAGTCATCATATTTTGAATTATGGCATTCTATCCGTGAATGTATGTGAATTATGGCATGCCAACCTATTTAATAAACACATTATATAGTTATGTCATGTCATCCTGTTTACATAGTCTCATATTTTGAACTATGTCTTTCCATCTTTTTTAGTAAGCCATCATAGTGTGAAATTGTGTCATGCTATCATGTTTAGTTAGCCATCATATATGTGAAATTGTGTCATGCTATCCTGTTTGGTTAGACAACATAAATATGAATTATTTCATGCCCTCTTTTATTCCCCACTATCCATTGCACCTGTCTATCATACAATGTCTATACTTTCAATTACTTTTCTTGTTTATCAGCCATTTGAATTGGAGAGCGTGATGGCAGTATCTAAGGGAGTAACAATACGGTCTTCGGAAAAGATAGTGCTACCAGTTGATGCAGATAGAACCACGGTTGTACTTGCCCAAGGACCAGATCCACCACACATAACCCAGACTCTCGCAGATTGTACCCCTACCCAGTTGGACAGAGAACCAGCAACACCCCTTCTAACCCCAACCCTGGCAGATAGTAACCCAGTTCCAGTTGACACAGCACCGTCTCCACCACAAAGCACCCAAACACGAGCAGTTAGTAAGGGAACTGCAGTGCCCAAAGCACGAGGACCACCACTCCAAATCCCAACTCAACGCTTAAAGGAGAAGAAGATTTGTTCTCAGGTCAGGTTCTGTAGCTATGGTTCATACTCCTTTGCTCTTGCATGACTGTATTTACTCATACCAACTATTTTCAAATTTGAAGGATGGAATTGAAACTCCAATGGCGCAACATGTATGTTTTAAACCTGTTTCTTTAACTGGTTTGCTGTTGTAACCTGCTCTATGTTGATTTCAGTTTCAATTGAATAACCAGTTATGTTCTCATGTCATGCACATTACAAGTGTTGTTATTGCTCTATAGTTACCCACACTTATATTCTGTCTATTCTGCTTTGTCTTGAACAAATATTATTTGAACTATGTCTCTATCTTGATTTGGCAACAAAAACTAGAATGGTATAGACCATAAAGTGACCATGGTACATAGATATATGTTTGTTTCATGCTGTTATCCTGTCCACTTTACTACTGAACTCATTTACCAAAATGAGTTTCATATACAACATGGTAAACATGTGATGTGTCTGCTTGTTTCTCTTTTAGAATGCGGACAAAATATTGGAGAACAGCACCGCGTTATCCAATGGTAAAGGAAGTAATGCAGATAAGGTTCAAGATAGTGAGACATCCCTGTTGGTCTCCAAGAAAGCTGATAAAAACTATCTTGATGACAGTGAGGGAACCCAAAAGTCATGTCTTGATGTAGTGTTCGAGTTACTGGCCACTACTGCTGGCACAAGATCTTCGAACTCGCTGTCTGAATTAGTTCGTCTTCTTGAGTCTCAACTTCAAGTTGAAAGATATCGATCAGATGTGCTGCGACAGGAAGCTGAAGGACTGAGGAAGTCCCTGCATAATTCAGATGCATATTTTCTGGTGCAACAGCAAGCGTTGGAGGATTTAAGCGCCAAACAAGAGAAAGTTAATAAGCTTGCTAAGCATCTTGCCAGCATTATGGGTACCCAGGATATTGTTTCTTGAGATCTTCTGAAGTGGTTTCAGTTCTGGATTTGTTTTGCTGCGGCGTTTATTTGCGCTGGTCGCCAACTTTGACAACCAGTGTATATGATATGCTGCTTTGTTCCCTATATTTGCACTGGTGGCGAACTTTGATGCCCAGTGGATGTAATATGTGTAATAGCCGTGATAGCCTAGCGTTAGTTGCTTGCTTATTTATTTCCTTGTTGTCTTGTTTATTTGTTTGCTTGTAGTCATTGCAGTTCTTTTTCCGCGGTTAGCTAGTGGCTGCAATAACCTATTTTTTAAAACTAGGCCACAATAACCATGGGCTAATATTTACTGTAGTGACACTGGGCCTCCTACTGGCCGTAGAAACAGTGGGCCATCTACGGGTCATAGAAACAATGGGCCTTCTACGGGCCGTAGAAACAATGGGCCTTCTGCGGGCCGTATTATCAATGGGCCTTATACGGGCCATATAATCGATTGGCCAAACATGGGCCAAACAGACCGCATTATGGCCGTAAACGGGCTAGAGTTGGAATCGTCCGTTCATGGGCGACCATAACGGGCCATCGTTAATAGGCCGTATTTGATGATGCTATGAAATCGGCCCAACGTATTAACGGACCACAAACAGGCCGACTGTAACCACGGGCTGAATTTGGCCCACAAGCATAAAATGGCAGTAACGGGCCGTAAGTAAACGAATGCTGGAAATGAGCCCAAGAATAAATGGGCTCTGAGAAGGACGAAAGATAACATGGGCTGGAAACGGCCCAATGGAATAACGGGCCGTTAATGGGTATAAAGTGATACACTGTTCATTACGGGACAGTTTCACCACGAGCCGTTAATGGGTGTAAAGTGATGCACTGTTCATTACGGCCCAGTTTCACCACGGGCCATTAGTAGGCCAAGAGTTACATAGGGCCTCATATGGGCCGAAAGACGTCATGGGCCATACATGGGCTAGAAGTGAAAATGGGCTGGAATCATATTGGATGGCCCAGATGACGCTACTGGGCCTAATTTGGATAGGGTGTAACGGGCCTTGTGTTAGCGGGCTGTAAATGGGCTATATTCGAACAGGCCGTTAACAAGCTTTCCATGGGCTGGCCCGCCAGCTTTTGACCAAGTCAAACGGACCGGCCTTTTCACATGAATGGGCCTTTGTTGGGCCGTGCCACGTGTCGACGTATCATAGGCGCCTTCCGTCCAATGAGTGGTTGACATCTGTCCCAACGGTGAGCCGACACGTGTTTCCTCTAGCCAATGATGATTTTACACGTGGAAAATCCCCATTGGTCGAGGTTGTTAACGTGTTATCGGATCCAAAACCCGACCCGATAGCTTAACGGTGTTCCATTACGGTGGATGCCACGTGTCAGTCACCCTTGACGAAAGCACTTCTGTGACACGCGATTTATCGTCATGGAAGTGGACACTTCCGTGATGATAATTTTGGTAATGTCATGGAACACTTCTACGACAGCACAGGTATGACTATCTTGATTCTGTCATAAATTTGTCATGGATGTACATGCATGACAAAAAAAGCGACCTACTGTGACAAACACGTATCATCACGGAAGTGTATTTTTTTGTAGTGGAGTTTGGGTACCATTTTGTTTGTGTTGTTGTTCTAGGAACAATTGGAGATACATTGGATGCTTGGCTCACTCACAAGGAAGGTGTTGTCATCATGTTCTTATTGGAGTCGAGCTAGGATGATCAATGAACTACTATCTACCTTCAATTGGTATCTACTACATCCTTCCAATGCTAACTCGGTAACAAGTATCTTCGTATTCTTCATGCACACATTTCTTGCATCAACCTTGTGTAGGTTGTATCATGGCATGCTATTCATTCATTCTTGTGATACTTGTTCCCTTTCTCAAAGCATCCCGACAATGATCTCTTGTTGCTAGTTGTGATGTCTTTGATGGGTGTGTGGTAGGAATTCATTTATATACAATAAGACCATATCTAACCATGTGCTATGCTTCCAAGCAAATATCTTATTGGTATATGTATGACCTCCCTTTGGATATCTTGTTCCTCGTGTTGTAACTATTTCGGGTGTACATCCTTCTTTGTAGATATATATCATCATCATTTCGTCTACCTAGAATCTTATACACTTGAGAGAAGTTGCATATCTAGTTGATATCCTTTCTTTCACGTCCACCTTGTCTTTCTTATGTTATTTCTTTGGTGGCTCAGTGAAAGCTTTTGCATTGAGTGCGTGTCTTCTATCGTTGCATCTTGATGCACTCTTGTGTGGTGAAGATTATTTTCCTCATGCTTATCTTTACGAGGCTTTTGCCATCTTAATTGGTATACCTTGTCTTGATGAGGCTTTCATCTTCTATCTTCACCACGGGTTGTCACAATCATATGTTCTTTATATGCTTATTAGTAAGCTTGTGAACCCATTTGCTAGTTGTGTGTGGGAATGATAGGTCATGCACCGTGTGCCTCATTCTTTCAAGACTTTATTGATGCTTAATGCTCATCCGTACATTAGTCTTCTCAAGTGCATTGCCTTGACTCACTCACATCATTTTGGTTGAGCCCATTCTTAAGTTGCCTCTTTTACTTGTTGCTCGACCATGTGTTTGTTGCAAGTACTAGGCTTTGTTTCCTATGCTCACTTGCACTTGTTGTAAGTTTCTATTGATTTTGGGGGAGCTATGATTCTATTTTGTGCACTTTGTATCCAAATACAAAAATTCTTATGTGTGCACAAATCATGGGGAGCTTCTATAGTTTCCTTAGAACACTCCTCTGCTCATATCATAATATCCTTATTCATATGGCTCGTAGGATCTTCGGTCTAGTTGGTTCAATTGATATCCTTTGATTGCTTGCTTCAATTGGTATCTTTTGATTGCTTGATTGCTTGTGTCTCTCTTTGTTATGTCCTTGTGGCATATCATTCTTTAGCAATCTTTGTGCCTCAATATAGTTTGTGTTCCTCCAAGTATTTACCTTTGGATATGTGTATGGCATTCCACTCTCTTGTTGAGAAATACACAATTTATGGAGGAACACAATTTATTGGCCTTCTAAGCTTTTCTCCCATTTTGGCAATCGATGCCAATGGGGGAGAAGTTTCAGAGAGTTTTGTGGAGAAGTCTTCAGAGTTTTCTCCTTGCTTTGGTTTTGTTCCTAAGCATTTGCATCTCATACTCATGCATTATTGGTTGTTGCATTGCATGGTGATGCATAATTCCTTGTATAAACTCTCTTGAAAGTGATTGTCATCAACTACCAAAATGGGGGAGATTGAAAGAACATGCGGTGCCCCCATGTTTGGTTTTGGTAATTGATGACAATCTCTATGGACTAATGGTTGCCTTGAGTTATATTTGAAGGTTTTGTCCATAGGATTTTCTTGGAGTACATGTGTTGGTTTCAAGGAGAGTTTGTGTCGACCAAGGTGCTATTCAAGGAATTACCTAAAGATTGGTTATGTGAGAGTTGAGCTTATTGCAAGCATGTCTTGAAGAAGAAGATTGCGTGATCATTCATGCTTACCTTCAAGGCATCATCCAAATGAAGAGAGTTGGAAAGGTTCAAGGTTGATCAAGACTAAGTCAAGAGTGAATAAAGTTGATCAAATAACAAAGCATAGAAGATGTACCGAGAGGGATCAAGTGATCCCATGGTATGGTAAGCATTGACCATTACGCTTTGTGTACTAACCCATAGTCTTCGTGAGAGTTCTTTGTGGGGTTAGGTTGCGGTGTGCATGTTCAAGTGATGCATCACGAAGAGATCAAGTGCTTGAATATTACCGTCCATTGTGGTGACAATGGACTTGTGAAGATGTACCGAAAAGTGGCTCACCCATAATGGAGTATGGGGGAGCAATCTACTAGTCTTCACCGAGCCAACGCAATCAAGAAAGGTGGTCCTACTTGAGGAAGTCAAGATCATCTACATCTAGCTCAAGTGGACTTTGTGCAAGGCAAATGTTTGGCCTTGATAGGTTCTCTATTTTACCGGCCTCATGGTGGTAGTTTGGAGACTGGGTTACAGGACCGTTTGCCGTACTATCAAGGGGGCTCTCAAGTGAGTAGCTTGATCGTACCATTCATAGAGAGCTCAAACCATTGCATGATTGCATCATATTTCTTGGTTCTTGTTTGGTTCTATTTGTGAGTCTTAGAGCTTATGGTCATCTTGATGACAAGCTTGAGTTCATCGAAAACGGAGTTCGCATGCATCTTCTATGATGTTTTCGGTGTTGGAGGTTTTACCGGTCTTATCCGAGGAAGGGTTCTCACCATTTTATTATGGTCCTTTTATCATTTGCTTCTTATTGATATTTCTATCAAGATTGTGTTAGCCCATGTTGTTAGCTTTCCAACAAACTTGGTTTCGTTGAATTCGGAGTCCGTTTGCAGAAGTTGTGGCTGTTTTGGTAAAGGCTGTAGCGGTACTACCGCGGCTAGAGCGGATGTAATTTTTTACTACCGCGGCTCCTGAGCGGTAGTACCACTCCCGAGCTGTACTACCGCAGCTCCTGAGCGGTAGTACCGCTCCGGACCAAAATCTCATGTTTTGCTCAGCGGAAATAGGCACGGAAGTATTTTTTGGTACCGCTCGCAAGCAGTAGTACCGCTACCATTTGCGGTAGTACCGCTATCCCTAGCGGTAGTACCGTGAGGTCGAGCGGTAGTACCGCTCCTGCGGTTCTACTGGCCTTTTTCCTCCTCGCTATTGTTTTTCAAAGGGGTACTACCGCCCTAGCGGTAGTACCGCTCCTTGGAGCGGTAGTACCGCTCTGTGCGGGTTGTGAGCATAACGGTTGGATTCTTCCCCACCTATAAAAGGGGGTCTTCTTACCCAATGAACCTTATCTCTTTAGCTCGTGTTCTTCCCCCATTGTTGACCTTCTTCGAGCTTGCTAACTCTCAATCCCTCCAATGATTCTTACGAGTTCTTGAGGGAAAAGAGAGAGGAGATCTAGATCCACGTTAATAGTGTTAATTAGTCCGGGATTGGTGCTAGTAGGTTGCTAGTAGTGTTAATTAGTCCGGGATTGGTGCTAGTAGGTTGCTAGTAGTGTTAATTACTCCTTGTAGTTGATGCTAGTTGGTTTAATTGGTGGAAGATCATATGTTCAGATCCTATATGCATTTTAATACCCCTCTGATTATGAACATGTTTATGCTTTGTGAGTAGTTACTTTTGTTCCTGAGGACATGGGAGAAGTCTTGCTATTAGTAGTCATGTGAATTTGGTATTCGTTCGATATTTTGATGAGATGTATGTTGTCTCTCCTCTAGTGGTGTTATGTGAACGTCAACTACATGACACTTCACCATTGTTTGGGCCTAGAGGGAGGCATTGGGGAGTAATAAGTAGATGATGGGTTGCTAGAGTGACAGAAGCTTAAAACCTAGTTTATGCGTTGCTTCGTAAGGGGCTGATTTGGATCCATATGTTTCATGCTATGGTTAGGTTTACCTTAATACTTTTGTTGTAGTTGCGGATGCTTGCAATAGAGGTTAATCATAAGTGGGATGCTTGTCCAAGTAAGGGCAGCACCCAAGCACCGGTCCACTCACATACCAAATTATGAAAGTACTAAACGCGAATCATATGAACGTGATGAAAACTAGCTTGACGATATTCCCATGTGTCCTAGGGAGCGCTTTACATCATATAAGAGTTTGTTCAGGCTTGTCCTTTGCTACAAAAGTATTGGGCCACCTTGTTGCACTTTATTTACTTTTGTTACTTGTTGCTCATTACAAATTATCCTATCACAAAACTATCTGTTACCACTTATTTCAGTACTTGCAGAGAATACCTTGCTGGAAACCACTTATCATTTCCTTCTGCTCCTTGTTGGGTTCGACACTCTTACTTATCGAAAGGACTACGATAGATCCCCTATACTTGTGGGTCATCATCCGGTTGGCCACCGGCGCCGGGAACAGCGCGCCCTCCTGCTGACTGTCGACCTTACGCAAGCTCCTAGCCGCCTAGAAGAAGCCCCGCCCCACGCGCGCTCGAAGCTCCTGCTGGCCGCCACGGTGCCACCCCCACGCTCGGTGCTGCCGGCCATCGCCCCCTCGCGGCCTCGCCTAAGCTACTGCTTGTTGCCGCCCCGACGCACCACTAGAGTTCGTCTTTTCTCCTATGGATGAGTGGATGGAGCGAAGGCGTGGCGGCTTGGACGACTCATAACTGGATCGACAGATCGAGCGAGGTTGTGCGCGTGCATGCGCTTGTAGGCCGGTGATGTTGGTTTGGGCCAGCCTGGTAAGGTGTCCACGTTAAATCACATCCCAGCAAAAAGTTTGACGATTATTATTAGTGATCATACAAATCAGATCGATGTATATACATATACCTAGGAATAAATTACGAAAAAACAATGTAGGGCGAGCACCCCACCTCGCCCTACCGCGCCCGCCGCCTGTGATGTGAACGTCGACTACATGACACTTCACCATACATGGGTCTAAGGGAAGAAATTGTGGAGTAACACTACAAAAAAATACACTTCTGTGATGATACGTGTTTGTCACAGTAGGTCGCTTTTTTGTCATGCATGTACATCCATGACAAATTTATGACAGAATCAAGATAGTCATACCTGTGCTGTCGTAGAAGTGTTCCATGACATTACCAAAATTATCATCACGGAAGTGTCCACTTACATGATGATAAATCACGCGTCATGATGACCCACAAGTATAGGAGATCTATCGTAGTCCTTTCTATAAGTAAGAGTGTCGAACCCAACGAGGAGCAGAAGGAAATGATAAGCGGTTTTCAGCAAGGTATTCTCTGCAAGTACTGAAATAAGTGGTAACAGATAGTTTTGCGACGGGATAAATTGTAACGAGCAACAAGTAACAAAAGTTAATAAAGTGCAGCAAGGTGTCCCAATCCTTTTGTAGCAAAGGACAAGCCAGAACAAACTCTTATAATAGGAAAAGCGCTCCCAAGGACACATGGGAATATCGTCAAGCTAGTTTTCATCACGTTCATATGATTCGCGTTCAATACTTTGATAATTTGATATGTGGGTGGACTGGTGCTTGGGTGCTGTTCTTACTTGAACAAGCATCCCACTTATGATTAACCTCTATTGCAAGCATCCGCAACTACAACAAAAGTATTAAGGTAACCCTAACCATAGCATGAAACATATGGATCCAAATCAGCCCCTTACGAAGCAACGCATAAACTAGGGTTTAAGCTTCTGTCACTCTAGCAACCCATCATCTACTTATTACTTCACAATGCCTTCCTCTAGGCCCAAATAATGGTGAAGTGTTATGTAGTCGACGTTCACATAACACCACTAGAGGCTAGACAACATACATCTTATCAAAATATCAAACGAATACCAAATTCACATGACTACTCATAGCAAGACTTCTCCCTTGTCCTCAGGAACGAACGTAATTACTCACAAAGCATATTCATGTTCATAATCAGAGGGGTAATAATATGCATATAGGATCTTAACATATGATCTTCCACCAATTAAACCAACTAGCATCAACTACAAGGAGTAATCAACACTACTAGCAACCTACTAGCACCAATCCCGGACTTTGAGACAAGAATTGGATACAAGAGATGAACTAGGGTTTGGAGATGAGATGGTGCTGGTGAAGATGTTGATGGAGATTGCCCTCTCCTGATGAGAGGAGCGTTGGTGATGACGATGGTGATGAATTCCCCCTCCCGGAGGGAAGTATCCCCGGCAGAACAGCTCTGCCGGAGCTCTAGATTGGATCCGACAAGGTTCCGCCTCATGGCGGCTGAGTCTCATCCCGAAAAGTTCCTTCTGATTTTTTTCTCATCGAAAGACTTCATATAGGAGAAGATGGACGTCGGAGAGCCACTAGGGGGCCCACGAGGTAGGGGGGCACGCCCTAGGGGGGCGCGCCCCCACCCTCATGAGCAAGGTGTGGGCCCCCTGGCCTTCATCTTTGGCGAGGATTTTTCTTTATTTGTTTTAAGATGTTCCGTGGAGTTTCAGGACTTTTGGAGTTGCGCAGAATAGGTCTCTAATATTTGCTCCTTTTCCAGCCAGAATTCCAGCTGCCGGCATTCTCCCTCCTTATGTAAACCTTGTAAAATAAGAGAGAATAGCCATAAGTATTGTGACATAAAGTGAAATAATAGTCCATAATGCAATAAATATCAATATAAAAGCATGATGAAAAATGGACGTATCAACTCCCCCAAGCTTAGACCTCGCTTGTCCTCAAGCGAAAAGCCGATAACAATAAATATGTCCTCATGTCTAGAGGTAGAGGCGTCGATAAAAATAAAATATGGACATGAAGGCATCATGATTATTCTCATAACAGCAACATATATAGATTTTGTCATATGATTACTTATGTTCAAGTCATTATCTATTCACAATGCAAAAGTATAGATCATAAACCTTATTGGGCTCCGACAAACTATAATCTCAGACATTGAAACAATTGCAATTTATCATAACATCGGAAAGAGTCTATGTCAGAGCTAAAAAGCAAGTCCACACACTCGACTACCATTTAGTCCTCCATAATTGCTAACACTCATGCAATACTTGTGGTTACGGAGTTTTAATCAGACACAAAGAAAGATAGGGGCTTATAGTTTTGCCCCACAACCTTTTACCTCAAGGGTAATGTCAATAATAATGGTTCATGCTCCCCTACATCCAATTAGATATATATATATATCATGTTCTTTCCAACATGCTGAGCTTGCCGAAGGATAAAATGAAAAAGGAAAAGGTGAAGATCACCATGACTCTTGCATAAGGTAGAAGATAATAATAAAGGATAGGCCCTTCGCAGAGGGAAGCAGAGGTTGCCATGCGCTTTTATGGTTGGATGCACAAAATCTCAATGCGAAAGAACATCACTTTATATTGCCCCTTGTGATATGAACCTTTATTATGCAGTCCGTCGCTTTTATTACTTCCACATCACAAGATCGTATAAAGCGTATTTCTCCCACACCAATCAATCATACATGTTTAGAGCAATTTTTATTGCTTTGCACCGATGACAACTTACTTGAAGGATCTTACTCAATCCATAGGTAGATATGGTGGACTCTCATGGCAAAACTGGTTTAGGGATTTTGGAAGCACAAGTAGTATTTCTACTTAGTGCTGAGAATTTGGCTAGCATGAGGGGGAAAGGCAAGCTCAACAAGTTAGAGGATCCATGTCAACATACTTTATCTCAGATATAAGAAAGGCATAACTCATTATGTTGTCTTCCTTGTCCAACATCAACTCTTTAGCATGTCGTATTTTAATGAGTGCTCCCAATCATAAAAGATGTCAATGATAATATATCTTTATGTGAAAACCTCTCTTTCCTTATTACTTCCTATTAAATGCAACAATGACCAAAGCTATGTCTGCCAACTCCCAACAACTTTTAATCATCATACTCTTTCTATGTGAAGTCATTACTCTCAATAAGATCAATATGAACTTTTTGTTTCTTTTTATTCTTTTTCTCTTTCTTTTATTCACCCAAGATCATGGCAAAATAATCAAGCCCTTGACTCAACACTAATCTTTATTATATATAACTCACGGACTCTATTACATAGAGGGATCAAAAAGCAAAACTCAAAACTAGATCATTCCGTAAACTTTATTCGACTAGATCAAGATACTACTAATAGGATCAAACTAAGAAAAACGATAAAGATAGGAGTTGTGACGGTGATACAATACCGGGGCACCTCCCCCAAGCTTGGCAGTTGCCAAGGGGAGTGCCCATACCCATGTGATTATATCTCCTTCTTTGTTGTCGGTATAATATTCTTGGCAATGATTCCCCTCGGGATGCGGTTCTCCTCCTCGATCTTGTTGACTTGATGTTTGAGGTCCATTATTTCCTTATGAAGCTTTCCTGTGATAGCTAAAGCTCCTTGCACCCAAGGGTGTTGCATAGCTGCGGGAAAACAAGTGACACTCCTCTTCATATTTTCATAAGAAAGAAATCTAACATTAGAAGGGATAACCGAATTTGGAATAGCTGAGCTCTGTAGTACCCCCATCGTGAACCCAGCTCGGAGGCGAGAGGTGACTTCTTCATCCTCCATGGCATCTACTCTCATCAAGTCAGCCTCCATCTCTTCCTCCGTTGTTGGCCCAAAGTGGTCAGCGTCGCTGTTTGCCCTTGGTTCTGGTGCCGGATTAGATACCCGGCTCTCCCCGATTGACTCTTGAGAAGACATCTTGTTCTAATCTGCAGCAGCAACAGCTCGAAAACAAAAATAGAGGAAATTTGCATGATACGGGAGTCAAAACCTTCGGGAGAATATATAATGAATTTTTACCGACCAAAATATGTATCGTGCAAGAAAACGGAGCCCGAAAGGCACACGAGGTGCTCACGAGGTAGGGGGTGCGCCCAGGGGGGTAGGGCGCGCCCACCACCCTCGTGGGGCCCTCGTGTCCTTCTCGGACTGCTACTTATTTTTCTATTTTTCTAAATATTCCAAAACGGAGAAATATTGCCTTAAAAAAATTTGGAGTCGGTTTACTTACCGTACCACATACCTATTCCTTTTCGGAGTTTGAAACACTCTATAAAGTGTCCTTTATGTATTCCTCTGGGGTTACGGTTTCAATAATATTGGTTTCAACATTTATGGGATTACTTGAGATATAATGTTTGATTCTTTGACCGTTTACCACCTTCGGATTTGTGCCCTCAAAGTTGTTGATCTTTATGGCACCAGAGCGATAGACCTCTTCGATAACATAGGGGCTTCCCATTTAGAGACAAGTTTGCCTGCAAAAAATCTTAAACGAGAGTTGTATAGCAATACATAATCACCTACATTAAACTCACGCTTTTGTATCCTTTTGTCATGCCATCTTTTAACTTTTTCTTTAAACAACTTGGCATTTTCATAAGCTTGGGTTCTCCATTCATCAAGTGAGCTAATATCAAATAACCTCTTCTCAACTACAAGTTTAAAATCATAGTTGAGCTCTTTAATAGCCCAATATGCCTTATGTTCTAGTTCGAGAGGTAAGTGACATGCTTTTCCATAAACCATTTTATATGGAGACATACCCATAGGATTTTTATATGCAGTTCTATAAGCCCATAATGCATCATCAAGTTTCTTGGACCAATTCTTTCTAGACCTATTAACAGTCTTTTGCAAAATTAATTTAAGCTCTCTATTGCTCAACTCTACTTGACCACTAGACTGAGGGTGATAAGGAGATGCAATTCTATGATTAACATCATATTTAGCAAGCATTTTACGGAAAGCACCATGAATAAAGTGTGAACCACGATCAGTCCTTAAATATCTAGGGACTCCAAACCTCAAGAAAATAACTTCCTTAAGCATTTTAATAGAATTGTTATGATCAGCACTACTAGTTGGAATAGCTTCTACCCACTTAGTAACGTAATCAACAGCAACTAGAATATGTGTGTATCCATTAGAGGCAGGAAAAGGTCCCATATAATCAAAGCCCCAAACATCAAACGGTTCAATAACAAGAGAATAATTCATAGGCATTTCTTGACGTCTACTAATATTACCAATTCTTTGACATTCATCACAAGACAAGACAAACTTACGGGCATCCTTGAAGAGAGTAGGCCAATAAAACCCAGATTGCAATACCTTATGTGTAGTTCTATCTCCAGTGTGGTGTCCTCCATAAGCCTCAGAATGACACTTGCGTAGGATCTGTTCCTGTTCATGCTCAGGTACACAACGTCTAATAACACCATCTACTCCTTCTTTATAAAGATGTGGGTCATCCCAAAAGTAATGTCTCAAGTCATAGAAAACTTTTTCTTTTGCTAATATGTGAAGCTAGGTGGTATAAACTTAGCAACAATATAATTAGCATAATCAGCATACCATGGAGTACTACGAGAAGTACTTATAGCATTTAATTGTTCATCAGGGAAGCTATCATTAATAGGTAGTGGGTCATCAAGAACATTCTCTAACCTAGACAAGTTGTCTGCAATGGGGTTCTCAGCTCCCTTTCTATCAACAATATTCAAATCAAATTCTTGTAGCAAGAGAACCCATCTAATAAGTCTAGGTTTAGCGTCTTTCTTTTCCATAAGATATTTAATAGCAGCATGATCAGTGTGAATAGTTACTTTAGAATCAACAATATAAGATCTGAACTTATCACAAGCAAATACAACTGCTAAAAGCTCTTTTTCAGTAGTAGCGTAATTTCTTTGAGCATTGTCTAGAGTCTTACTAGCATAATGAATAACATATAATTTCTTATCAACTCTTTGCCCTAGAACAGCACCTACAGCATAATCACTAGCATCACACATAATTTCAAAGGGTAAATTCCAATCAGGTGGTTGAACAACAGGTGCAGAGACTAATGCTTTCTTAAGTATTTCAAATGCTTCTACACAGTCATCATCAAAGACAAATGGTATATATTTTTGCAATAAATTAGTCAGAGGCCGAGAAATTTTTGAGAAGTCCTTAATGAACCCCCTGTAAAATCCTACGTGACCAAGGAAACTTCTTATACCTTTGATGTCCTTGGGACATGGCATCTTTTCAATAGCATCAACCTTGGCTTTATCAACTTCAATACCTCTTTCAGAAACTTTGTGCCCCAAGACAATACCTTCATTAACCATAAAGTGGCACTTTTCCCAATTCAAGACAAGATTAGTTTCTTCACATCTCTGCAAAACTGGATCAAGATTGCTCAAGCAATCATCAAAAGAGGAACCATAGATGGAAAAATCATCCATGAAAACCTCACAAATCTTTTCACAGAAGTCAGAGAATATAGACAGCATGCATCTTTGAAAGGTAGCAGGTGCATTACATAAACCAAAAGGCATACGTCTATAAGCAAAAGTACCAAAAGGGCATGTAAAAGTAGTCTTTGATTGATCTCTAGCCGACACAGGTATTTGAGAGAAACCAGAATATCCATCTAGAAAGCAATAGTGTGTATGTTTGCATAATCTTTCTAGCATTTGATCAATAAAAGGTAAGGGGTAATGATCTTTCTTAGTAGCTTTATTTAATTTGCGGAAATCATTTACCATCCTATAACCAGTGATAATTCCTTGTGGAATCAATTCATCTTTATCATTAGGAACAACAGTAATACCTCCCTTCTTAGGGACACAATGGACAGGACTTACCCACTCACTATCAGCAATGGGATAGATTATACCTGCCTCCAGAAGCTTTAGTATTTCTTTTCTTACCACTTCTTTCATTTTAGGATTCAGACGTCGTTGAGGATCACGAACTGGTTTGACATCTGCTTCCAAATTTATTTTATGTTGACATAGAGTGGGACTAATGCCCTTAAGATCATCAAGAGTATATCCAATAGCAGCACAGTGCTTCTTCAGAGTTTTCAATAATCTTTCTTCTTCATGCTCTGAAAGGTTAGCACTAATAATAACAGGATATATCTTCTTTTCATCAAGATAAGCATATTTAAGATTATCAGGCAAACGTTTAAGCTCAAACACGGGATCACCCTTGGGTGGAGGAGGATCCCCTAAGATTTCAACAGGCAAGTTGTGATGCAGAATAGGTTCCTGTTTAAAGAATACTTCATCTATTTCCCTTCTTTCATTCATGAACATATCATTTTCATGGTCTAGCAAATAGTGTTCTAAAGGATCACTGGGAGGTACGGCAATAGAAGCAAGACCAATAATTTCATCCTTACTAGATAATTCTTCCTCACGATGTTGTTTATTAAATTTAGAGAAATTAAACTCATGAACCATATCATCCAAGCCAACAGTAACAACATTCTTTGTGCAATCTATGGTAGCATTGACAGTATTTAAGAAGGGTCTACCAAATATAATGGGGAAAAAGCTATCTTGCGGAGAAGTAAGAACAAGAAAATCAGTGGGATATTTAGTTTTCCCACACAAGACTTCAACATCTCTAACAATTCCAATTGGTGAAATAGTATCTCTATTGGCAAGTTTAATTGTGACATCAATACCTTCTAACTCAGCAGGTGCAATTTCATTCTTAATTTCTTCGTATAAAGTATGCGGTATAACACTAGCACTCGCACCCATATCACATAAGCCATGATAACAATGATCTCCTACTTTAACAGAAATAACAGGCACGCCTACCACAGGTCTATGTTTATCTTTATCACAAGGTTTAGCAATTCTAGCAGTTTCACCTTTGAACTGAATAACATGCCCATCAATATTATCAGACAAGAGATCTTTAACAATAGCAATATTAGGTTCTACTTTAACTTGCTCAGGGGGTGTATAAGTTCTAATATTGCTTTTACGAACAACAGTTGAAGCTTTAGCATGACCTTTATTCTAACAGGGAAAGGTGGTTTCTCAACATAAGAAGTAGGAACAATAGGATCATTATAAGTGACAGTCTTTTCTTCAACTTTAATAGGTGCAGCTACTTTTACTTCTATGGGAGGATGATATTTAAACCACTTCTCCTTAGGGAGATCAACATAAGCAGCAAAAGATTCACAGAAAGAAGCTACTATCTCAGAGTCAAGTCCATATTTAGTGCTAAACTTACGGAAAATATCGGTGTCCATAAAAGATTTAACACAATCAAACTTAGGTGTCATACCTGACTCCTTACCTTCATCAAGGTCCCAATCTTCAGAGTTGCGTTTAATTCTATCCAATAAATTCCATTTAAATTCAATAGTCTTCATCATAAAAGAGCCAGCACAAGAAGTATCGAGCATGGTGCGATTGTTTTCAGAAAGCCGAGCATAAAAATTTTGAATAATCATTTCTCTTGAGAGCTCATGATTGGGGCATGAATATAGCATTGATTTAAGCCTCCCCCAAGCTTGAGCGATGCTTTCTCCTTCGCGAGGCCAGAAATTATATATATAATTGCGATCACGATGAACAAGATGCATAGGGTAATACTTTTGATGAAATTCCAACTTCAATCTTTTATAGTCCCATGATCTCATATCATCACATAGCCTATACCATATCAATGCGTCTCCCTTCAAAGATAAAGGGAAGACCTTCTTCTTAGCAACATCATCGGGTATACCTGCAAGCTTAAATAATCCACAAACTTCATCCACATATATTAAGTGCTCATCAGGATGCTTTGTTCCATCTCCTGTAAAAGGGTTAGCTAGCAGTTTTTCCATCATACCCGAAGGAAATTCAAAAGGAGTTTCATTTTCAATAGGTTCAGTAGGTTGAGGAGCAACTCTTTGCTCTACTGGATGGGGTGAAGATACCCCGAACAAGCCCCTCAGAGAATTACTTTCCATAGTAACAAGTGACAGTAAATTTCAGCACACTATATAAAATTTTCCTTACCAAATTCCACCTACCAAAGGCGCTACCACTCCCCGGCAACGGTGCCAGAAAAGAGTCTTGATGACCCACAAGTATAGGGGATCTATCGTAGTCCTTTCGATAAGTAAGAGTGTCGAACCCAACGAGGAGCAGAAGGAAATGATAAGCGGTTTTCAGCAAGGTATTCTCTGCAAGTACGGAAATAAGTGGTAACAGATAGTTTTGTGATAAGATAGATTGTAACGAGCAACAAGTAACAAAAAGTAAATAAAGTGCAGCAAGGTGGCCCAATCCTTTTGTAGCGAAGGACAAGCCGGAACAAACTCTTATAATAGGAAAAGCGCTCCCAAGGACACATGGGAATATCGTCAAGCTAGTTTTCATCACGTTCATATGATTCGCGTTCGATACTTTGATAATTTGATATGTGGGTGGACCGGTGCTTGGGTGCTGTTCTTACTTGAACAAGCATCCCACTTATGATTAACCTCTATTGCAAGCATCCGCAACTACAACAAAAGTATTAAGGTAAACCTAACTGAGAGTCCTGGATTAGGGGGTGTTCGGGTAGCCGGACTATACCTTCAGCCGGACTCCTGGACTATGAAGATACAAGATTGAAGACTTCTTCCCGTGTCCGGATGGGACTTTCCTTGGCGTGGAAGGCAAGCTTGGCGATGCGGATATTCAAGATCTCCTACCATTGTAACCGACTCTGTGTAACCCTAACCCTATCCGGTGTCTATATAAACCGGAGGGTTGTAGTCCGTAGGCAATCAACTCCATACACAACAATCATACCATAGGCTAGCTTCTAGGGTTTAGCCTCCTTGATCTCGTGGTAGATCTACTCTTGTACTACCCATATCATCAATATTAATCAAGCAGGAGTAGGGTTTTACCTCCATCGAGAGGGCCCGAACCTGGGTAAAAATCGTGTCCCTTGTCTCCTGTTACCATCCGGCCTAGACGCACAGTTCGGACCCCCTACCCGAGATCCGCCGGTTTTGACACCGACACAACCATAGCATGAAATATGATCCAAATCAGCCCCTTACGAAGCACGCATAAACTAGGGTTTAAGCTTCTGTCACTCTAGCAACCCATCATCTACTTATTACTTCCCAATGCCTTCCTCTAGGCCCAAATAATGGTGAAGTGTTATGTAGTCGACGTTCACATAACACCACTAGAGGCTAGACAACATACATCTTATCAAAATATCAAACGAATACCAAATTCACATGACTACTCATAGCAAGACTTCTCCCTTGTCCTCAGGAACGAACGTAATTACTCACAAAGCATATTCATGTTCATAATCAGAGGGGTAATAATATGCATATAGGATCTGAACATATGATCTTCCACCAATTAAACCAACTAGCATCAACTACAAGGAGTAATCAACACTACTAGCAACCTACTAGCACCAATCCCGGACTTTGAGACAAGAATTGGATATGAGATGGTGCTGGTGAAGATGTTGATGGAGATTGCCCTCTCCCGATGAGAGGAGCATTGGTGATGACGATGGTGATGATTTCCCCCTCCCGGAGGGAAGTATCCCCGGCAGAACAGCTCTGCCGGAGCTCTAAATTGCATCCACCAAGGTTCTGCCTCGTGGCGGCCGAGTCTCGTCCCGAAAAGTTCCTTCTGATTTTTTTCTCATCGAAAGACTTCATATAGGAGAAGATGGACGTCGGAGAGCCACTAGGGGGCCCACGAGGTAGGGGGGCACGCCCTAGGGGGGCGCGCCCCCACCCTCATGAGCAAGGTGTGGGCCCCCTGGCCTTCATCTTTGGCGAGGATTTTTCTTTATTTGTTTTAAGATGTTCCGTGGAGTTTCAGGACTTTTGGAGTTGCGCAGAATAGGTCTCTAATATTTGCTCCTTTTCCAGCCCAGAATTCCAGTTGTCGGCATTCTCCCTCCTTGTGTAAACCTTGTAAAATAAGAGAGAATAGCCATAAGTATTGTGACATGAAGTGAAATAACAGTCCATAATTCAATAAATATTGATATAAAAGCATGATGCAAAATGGACGTATCACGTCACAGAAGTGCTTTTGTCAAGGGTGACCGACACGTGGCATCCACCGTAACGGAACGCTGTTAAGCTATCGGGTCGGGTTTTGGATCCGATAACCCGTTAACAGCCCCGACCAATGGGAAATTTCCACGTGTAAAATTCTTATTGGCCGGACGAAACACGTGTCAGCTCGTTAGTGGGTCAGATAGGCGCCTATGATACGTCGACACGTGGCACGGCCCAACAGAGGCCCATTCTTGTGAAAAGGCTGGCACGTTTGACTTGGTCAAAAGGTGGCGGGCCGGCCCATGGAAAGCTTGTTAACGGCCTGTTCGCATATAGCCCATTTACAGCCCGCTAACCCGAGGCCCGTTACACCCTATACGAATTAGGCCTAGTAGCGTCATCTGGGCCATCCAATTTGATTCCAGCCCGTTTTCACTTCTGGCCCATGTATGGCCCATGACGTCTTTCAGCCCATATGAGGCCCTATGTAACTCTTGGCCTATTAATGGCCCGTGGTGAAACTGGCCCGTAATGAACAGTGTATCACTTCACACCCATTAACGGCCCGTGGTGAAACTGGCCCGTAATGAACAGTGTATCACTTTATACCCATTAACGGCCCGTTATTCCGTTGGGCCGTTTCCAGCCCATGTTATCTTTCAGCCTTCTCAGAGCCCATTTATTCTTGGGCTCATTTCCAGCATTCGTTTACTTACGGCCCGTTACTGTCATTTTCTTCTTGTGGGCCAAATTCAACCCGTGGTTACAGTCGGCCCATTTGTGGTCCGTTAATATGTTGGGCCGATTTCATAGCGTCATCAAATACGGCCTATTAACGATGGCCCGTTATGGTCGGCCCATGAACGGACGATTCCAACTCTAGCTTGTTTACGGCCATAATGTGGCCTGTTATTGGCCCATGTTTGGCCAATCGATCATACGGCCTGTATAAGGCCCATTGATGATATGGCCCGTAGAAGGCCCATTGTTTCTATGGCCCGTAGAAGGCCTACTGTTTCTATGGACCGTAGAAGGCCCACTGTTTCTACAGCCCGTAGGAGGCCCAGTGTCACTACAGTAAATATTAGCCCATGGTTATTGTGGCCTAGTTTTAAAAAATAGGTTATTACAGCCACTAGTTAACCGCGGAAAAAGAACTACAATGACTACAAACAAACAAATAAACAAGACAACAAGGAAATAAATAAGCAAGCAACTAACGCTAGGCTATCACGGCTATTACACATATTACATCCACTAGGCATCAAAGTTCGCCACCAGTGCAAATATAGGGAACAAAGCAGCATATCATATACACTAGCCGTCAAAATTGGCCACCAGTGCAAATAAATGCGGCAGCAAAACAAGAGCATAACTGAAACAACTTCAGAAGAGCTCAAGAAACGTTATCCTAGGTATCCACCATGCTGGCAATAAGCTTAGCAAGCTGATTAGCTTTGTCCTGTTTGGCGCTAAAATCCTCCAACGCTTGCTGTTGCACCAGAAAGTATGCATCTGAATGCTCCAGGGACTTCCGCAGTCCTTCCGCTTCTTGTCGTAGCACAGCTGATCAATGTCTTTCAGCTTGTAGTTGAGACTCAAGAAACCGAACTGATTTAGACAGTGAGTTTGAATAGCTTATGCAAGCGGTAGTGGCCAGTAACTCCAACACTAAACCAAGACAGGATGTGTCACTATCCTGAACCTTATCTGCATTACTTCCTTTACCGTTGCTTAATAAGGCACTCTTCCCCAATATTCTGTCAGCATTCTAAAAGAAGAAACAAGCAGACACATAACAAGTTTAGCATGTACTAGTATATGAAACTCATTTCGGTGAACCAGTTCATTAGTAAGGTGGACAGGATTAAACTACCAAGTCTTCTATTGCCAAGTACTAGTACATAATAAAAGCATAAACAAACATATATCTATGTCCTATGGTAGCAATGGAATCTTAAATTAGAACAGTTGTTCTTCAGGTTTAGGCACTTGTTCTACATGAACAGAGTACAGTAAGATGCAAGAATATAATACTTAAAAATAGAAAATGAGCTCATAGACCTTACCACATTCTTGGTTCGGGACCAGTACAGAATAAGGCGTTCCCAGTCATCGTCCAGTAAATGTGTCTCAATAGAACATAAGGGAATTTGATGAGTTTCTTTGCCGGTGAAGTACGTTTTCTTCAGGTAATTCTGATACTACCACCAAGCATTCTTGAAGATAGCAGACGTATTAGCACAGGTTACCTCATCCTAAGTTTCCAAATCGGTCCTTCTCTATAGAGAAAAATGGGAAAATTTGCTGTATTATAACCATCATGGAGGTAGGATGTATGGGACGAAGCAAAGTAATTGCCATGAATAACATTACTTACACCTAACTCCTGGACAAACACCTGCAACTAGCATTTTCCTTCATCTTCAGTATAATATTTCCAAGATGGGAAGATACGCACATATGATTTAACAACATCAAATGTGATAGATGCTAAACTACGACTAGCTGGTTGTGCTTCCTCCACAGGAATAGGCGTACTAACTGGTGGAGTTGGGGTTCGCCGTGATAGTACTGGCCCTTTGGGCACTGGAGTTGCCTTACTAACTGCTCTTGTTTGGGAGCTCTGTGGTGGAGATGGTGTTGTGTCAACAGGAACTGGGTTACTATCGGCTGGGGTTGGGGTTAGATTGGGTGAAGCTGGTTCTCTGTCCATCGTAGTAGGGGTACAATCTACGAGAGTATGGGTTATGTGTGGTAGGGCTGATTCTTGTGCATGTACAACTGGGGTGCTATCTCCACCAAGAGGTAGCACTGTTTTATTTGAAGACTGTGTTTTTAGTCCGCTAGATACTGGCATCACCCGCTCCAATTCAAATGGCTAATAAACAGGAAACATAGTTGAATGTACAGACATTGTATGAGAGACAGATGCAATAGATAGTGTGGAAAAAAGAGGGCATGAAATAGTTGACATGTATATTGTTTAACTAAAATGGATAGCATGACATAATTTCACATATATGATGTCTATCTAAACTGGATAGCATAGCATAACATAATTCAAAGATATGATGAATAACTAAACAGGATCGCATGACATAATTCACCTACATGTTATCTAAGTAATCAGGATCGCATCATTTAATTCACATATGTGATTTATATGCTAAACAGAGGGCATTCGATATGATGTCTGAACTAAGAAGATGGTGTTGAATATTGTATATATGATGTCTAAACTATGCAATGCAAGACACCGTATGCATGATATGAGTAGTATAACTGTGCCAAGTTAGAGCATACACCTCAGTGGGGGAATAGGACTGGTCATCTGTCTCTGAATCCATCTCTGAGGAGCTATCGGGACCCAACAAGAGATCTGCTTCGACGGGTAGCACTGTCTGCTCTGAAGGCCTTGTTCTTACTCCAGATTTTTCCATCTCCCACCCAAATGGCTGATTCACAGGAAGAGTAGTTTAATGTACAAACATTGTTGACAAATGGAAATGTAATGAAGAAAAGGATGGGCAAGATATCATTCAAATATATGATGCTTGGTTAAACGGGATGGCATTGCACATTTCACATATATTATGGCTGGCTAAAAGACATGAGACTGCATAATTCTCATATATGATATAGAAACTAAACAGGTGGATTTACAGAACATGTCTAAACTAAGCAGATGACATATATGATGTCAAAAGTAGGCACTGCAAGGCAACATATGCATGATATGACTAACATCATCATGCCAAGGTAGAGCAAACACCTTGGGGGGTAAATAGGAGTGGTCAGCGGCGTCCGAATCCGCCTCAGAACAGATATCTTCCTCTGGATTACAATCTGGAGAGGGGTGGGGAGGGTTTGCCATTGAACCCACCATGGAGCGATGTCTGCATGACATTGTATTGCCGCGCAAAAATCTTCTATTTTTCTCTACATGTTCAGCATGACTGTGTACAATATCTGACATGCATATGAAAAAAATATGGTGAGATTATGTAAGGAGAGCATGCAGAAATTTAGAGTGATGGTAACAACCAGTGGATCGATGTTTTACTGTTGAACCAAAATAGCCCTGATGGATCGACGTGAATGTATAGTAATAAGTGATGCAACAAGTGTACAACCTCTTTGCCGTAGCCGTGTCGACCTCAGCATCATTGGGTTGGTCGCTGAAGCAGTTGAGGCAGAGGTGGTTGTCGGAGGTGTGGAGGAAGATCTGAGGTGTAGATGGCGTCCAAACTGTTGTGACGGATCGTTCTGTCGTTGGAGCAGCTCTGGTGAGCCGTAAGACATCAAGGCTGAAGCAGCACAAGACAGACATCGTCAATCTCAAGTGGGATTCTAATAGCATCTCCAATAGATGATGTAAAATGGATGTAAAATTAACATCACCAAAAACCACCTGACTACAACAGATGAGGTAAAAACTGTTGACTCTGAACTTAACTGTCGAAACTAAAATTTACTGAGGAATCTGAATGCTACTGTCGAAACTAAACGCAATGGTAGCAGAGAGGCACTTGACATGTAGTTTAGGGAGGGCCTGCAGTTCATCTTCAACCTGCACCCCCCTGAGCCGCCAGCCACCACCGGCCGAACCCGCCGGCCCCAGCGCCGCCTCGCCGCCCCGAAACAACTCGCCACCGCCGCCCCGGCCAGCCCTCTAGGCCCGCCCCCACCCTGAACCCTAAGATAGATAGTGGGGTACCTCTCCGAGCGAGCCCCCGTCCCCACTGCGGGTGGTTCTTCCTTAACTCCGGCGAGCCCCCCAACCCCTGAAAATCGACTGACCCAAAAGTCGATTCAGTCGACTGAAGTGTGGCTTAATCGGAGCAGAGCAGCAGCACGAGCGAGGGGGAGAGCAGCAGCAGCAGCTGGGCGAGCGAGCGATCGAGCGAGAGCCGGAGCAGCAGCAGCAGATCCGGCTGGTATGGACGCCGCCGCCGAAGGGGCCTCGCACTGGGGGAGAGCCGCCGTGGAGATGTCGCCCGCGGCGCCGGCTTCAAGGTAGCCGCTCCATGGGGGTGCGGGATGGAGCACCGTCGGCGCCGGGAGGTCGAGTTAAGGAGAAGGTGCGATGCGATGAGTGTACAACCTCTTTGGTGGCGCCGAGTAGGCCTCGGCTTCGTCCGAGGAGTCGGTGAGGATGCTGCGGTTCCGGTGGAGCAGGTTAAGGCGGCGCTGTGGTGATGGAGCAGCCGCGATAGACGAGGCGATCGTCGAAGAGGACGGGGCGGCTAAACAGGCGAGACGGCGAGATGGACGACGGATCCTCATCCGGTGAGGTGGATGAGGGACGTCGAGCTGTTGCGGTGGACGATGTCGTCGGGGAAGAGGCTCCGGCTGGGCAGCAGTGACGTGGCGAACGGAGGAGGGTGGGGTTTCGCGGCTGGAGCGGAGAGGTTATGGCGGCCTGGGATTTCGAATGGCGAAAAGGGGGCGATGGGAGGGGGTGAAGCATGACTTAGGAACGCGCTTGTCCAAAATGTAGGGTGTGTTACAAAAGTACCCCCCACCGATTTGAACTAGCGTCCCTTTCGGCTCAGGGTTAGAAGGGGGATTTCGCATGTCGGGATTTGGCAGCTGGAGGGAGTTTTTGCGCGCGTTGTAATTTCGGGATAGCAAGGCGCGGGTTCTGAAGGCGCCAGTTTTGGGAGCACGATATCTGAATTTTCGGGATATAACAAGACGCGGGTTGAATTTTAGGGACAAGCCTAACGTGTAGTAATATTGTACTTGTACGTACCAAATCAATTCGCACTTCCCTCAACCAAAAAGAAAACGAAAAAAATAAAACTATTCACACCACACAAAGAGAGAGTCTTGCCCCGTTTTACTATACAAATGCTATTCAAAGCTACTCCCTCCTTCCATCTATATAGGGCCTAATGCGTTTTTCGATGCTAACTTTGACCAAATATTAGAGCAATGATATATGACATGCAACTTACACAAAGCACACCGTTAAATTCGTCTATGAAAGGTTCTTTCAATGATATAATTTTCACATTGTGCATGTCATGTACTATTAATCTTGTCAATAGTCAAAGGCGGTCTTAAAAATCTCATTACGCCCTATATAGATGGAAGGAGGGAGTATGAATCCATGTTATGTCCGATTAAATTTTTTCGCTTGCTGTATAATGCATGTAACCTACTCATACCAACATTTTAGTGCATTCCAAATGTCTATACTACCGCTGCAATTCGAACTAAATTTGAATTCATTTCTCTATTTCAATAAGAATCTACAATCATGATTGTTTCCAACTTCAACCATCATAGTTTCCTTGCTATCCGCCAGATATAAATCAGACGGCCTATAATGCAGGATGGCAGGCACACCATCATCAACAACTCCGTTATTTTATAAGAGTAGAGATTAAATATATTAAATGTAGTATACCATGTTCATAACCACACCATGTGTATCACCATTATATATATTCACACATCCGTCGGTTTGAAACACTATGATAAATTCTTCAAATATCCGAATTCGCTTTTTATAATGAAGTATATATGATCTCTATTCGTCTTCTACACCCACACAACCCTCTTATCTTTGTAGCTAGCGCTAACTTTCTCTTGTGCATGCACACGCCCGCATCCCTCTCACCCTCCCTCAGCATTCTCTAGCTCCATCATGCAAATTCGTCTTTTCACTTTAGGTCGTTCACCCACGGTGTGTGTAGGCCCCCCAGCTCCTTCTTTACGGCACACATCGATCGATATGCCTCTCTAGCCAGGTGTGCCTAGCACAAACACAAGCTTCCCCTCTTCTCTTGTCACCGTCCATGCCTCACTCCCACCACTCTTTTCATCGTTCTCGTACTCGCACACTCCTCCCCCTCGATATAGTATGCCTCTCGTACCACCTCCTACATGCATCCCTCTCTCTCTATCCTTCTCCTCGTGCCTCATTTGCTTCTAACACACACATGCATGTATACCGATCGATCTCCCAACATATACCTAGATCGACTTTAACTACCCCCCCCCCATCGATCGATGTACCTCACAAGTTATGTATCTCCTTTCTCTTACAAAGGGTGATTGATCTTCCTATGTAGTTACGTCTGCTTACCACAGCCACATCGTCCCCCCTCATCATTCGTGCATGCCTCCTGACCCGTCTCTCACACGCACGTGCACAGACAACAAGCAGCCGTCTCCTCTCTTATTGATATTGCGGGTGTGCCCTCCGTTTGTCTAGCAAGCCTATCCCACCATTTGTTAGAAGCAACTCCACTACCACCCCCTCCAACACTCTAGCTCTATCTCTCTCCCAACCTTATTCATCTCCTGCACATATGCATGGATGCTGATCGATCTCCCTTAATACATGAGGCAGATCAATCTCCTTAATACATGAGGTAGGCCTCTCTCCTCCTCCACACATATAGCAGCCATTGTACCTCTATAGTTAATTGGGCCTCCCTCTTCCCCCACCACACACCGATAGTCGAGCGCTGCAGGTAGGTATCCATGCCACAGAGACAAACTGCACATGTCCCATCTCACGTTCCAGTAGGCCAACCACTCTATATCTTTGACGTGGGCACACACAAATTTGATTGCACTCTTTATCGATCGCGCGCGCACACACACACACATCATCCCTCTCTTCGATTCTATGGACACCTCAAGCCGATGATACCTCCACCCTCTTCTCGTGGATCGCCCCCTCTATATATATGTTATATCCAGGACTCTATTTCACACACATTGCATATGTTAAATTTTTTGATTGACCCCCCCCCCCACACACACACACACAAAAAGCTCTCAAGAACCCACACACTATATCTCTCTAGGTTTGTATCTCTCTCACACAACCCCACGTAGGTGGTGTACGTATACAAGAAGAGAATAGGTGCACCATGCACGTACTCACGCTTCGTGCCCAGCCACACCCGCGCAGGTACACGGTGGAGCTCATTTCTCCGCGGAAGCTGAATTTGTTTTTGAAACATCAAGTGGCCAGAGACTCGAAAACTTATTTGCCCATTAGTGACTTGTCAGGGCGGTGGATTTTAGTTTGTACGATAATGCTGCATCCACCTAAAGTAACAAAAGTTCTTACGTAAACTTCCTAGTAATTCCCTCTTCGTAGGTGCAGCATTACTCCTAACATTTGTAATATCAGTTTGAAACTTGTAATATTGTCGTGTCCTATTCCTGCGTTTTCAAAATCCTGCGAATCAAACAGGTCCTAAGTTGGTGATGATGTTGTGCCTCCCATCTTTCACCAATAGCCGTCGGATCTAGATCTGACGCATACAAACCAAGCTTCTCCATTTTTGCAAAAAGATGCCCGCACTTGTTCCGTATTTACAAACAACTCCTTGTGTCTCACAATCTAGGAATAGAAGGTCATGGAAAAATCTGGCGCGATGGCCGCTGCCGGAGCCGTCCACCCCTAATCTTGGTGTTCCGTGCAATGCACGGGGATCTACGCACGGGAAATTATGTCGAACAGGGCTAGTTGTAAGCAGGCTAGCTCTACAGCCATGATGATAGTGACTGCAGACGGTGAGGCTGACTATGGTATGCCGAACACGGCGCCTATACTCAGGTGTCATCTCTGGCGCCGGGTCTTGTCACTTCACTGTGAAGAGCAGCACATAATAATTTGACCAACGGGTAGTATAGTGCTAGTACTCCTACTACTACATTAGTAGTACTACTACTAGTACTAGTAGCACCACCGTCTGGATTTAGGAGTACTACCACGTCCACCGGCACCGAGGAACGTCTCCAGGTAGTATTGCTTGAGGCCGCCAAGGCGAGGGGCCGCTTGGACGACAACTTTGTCTCCTTGTTCGACGAGGTGCTCGTCGGTTTCCTCGACAAGTTCACCGTCGTCAAGAAGCTTGCGGACGACTTTGACATAAGCCTCCAGCCGACGCGCCCAGGCTCTGCGATGCCCGCCACCCTCAACGGCCACTATGGTAAGAACCTCTTCGACGCACTGGTGGCCCTGCGGTTGCCCGCCGTCACGCCGGAGAATGTCCACCTCGAGGTCGCGCTCGCCGCGCAGCGCCTGGCGCAGCAAGACACCATCGACATAATCACCCACGTCTACGCGCAAATCGTCCACAAGGACTACTACATGCAAGAGGAGGACGATAGGACGTTGGCCTTCTTAGAGCGCAGGGCAACCTTGGACGGCACTGTTCAGAAGCACATTGAGCTCGCCGCCAACGCCGCTGCTCCTCACACGTCGGTTGGTGACCCGGCGCACTAGGGCATGCGGATGTCGTTGAACGTTGATGGATCCGTATGTGTTTTTATCTTTCCGTCAAATCCATGTAGTAGTATATGATACTACAGTAATTATCTTACCTTTTGCATCAACTTCATAATTTTCGTACGTACTCCATGCATGAACGGCGCCAGAACCAAACTTCTCATTACTCTAGGCAAAATCATTATTTTCTATCTATGGTCGCGCCATGGAGCAGAACCAAATTTTACAAGTTACGAGTTCAAAAGGAAAAGCCTGCCGTGTTCGCATCGCACCCCCACACGGTTGGTTCGGCACGCTGCTCAAGCGGGAATGTGTGCGGTGTTGCATTTTCACTTACAAGTGGGACCGCAGTTGAGCAAACCGACTATCAGCAAACCCCCACCTTGCCCATCGCGCGATGGCTGAGAAAACGGGAGGGAGAAGAGATGGCTATAGCACGGACTCCAAGAAAATTGGTATTGGATGGGACTCGTGTGGGTGGTGTGTGCCGTACTGCTAGACGTGAATGCTACTGAGTTATGGCCCATGCCACCCCACTATATCAAGCCTATATCGAGGTACGTAGAACAAATTTCCTGCAGTTCGTGCTCAGCCCTCCTCTATCTCTCTTCTCAGCCAGCCAGCGGATGCGCGGAGCCCATCGTCTGTTTGCTCACATGCGGCCCCACATGTCAGTGAAAACGCAAGAGGACCCACTGAACCTACACATCTTTCACCTCGACGTGCTGGTGATGAAAAACAAATCCAATAATGATCTTTGGTGGCCGCTTTTGGAGTTACTCAAGAGTAGTAAGATTCTATTTACAGTTTAACCCAAGATGCACATTTTGTGGCTTCAACTACCACTCTATTTTCTTTCATGACACGACCTGGATGCTAGATGTCCCACGTGTCGGCAAAAGGAGGAAGAACCCGACCAAATCTTCGGTTCTGCTCTCGGATGAGATTAGTGCACTTGTTGATACTCCTACTAGAATAGAGGCTAGACATGAGACTAGATGCGAGGAAGCAACATCTACTTCTTTACACTCGAAGAAGAAAGAAGCACGCAAGATCGAGCCTCCGCAGATCAACAATGAATGCACCGAGAAGGCACGAATCCAACTTACAGGAGTAGTAAAATGTATTCTTGTGGTTCTTGTTTTCTTTGGTCTTGCTTTTCTAGTCAAAATTATCATTGGAGTTTGTGCAAAACGGAGGTCCGTTTGGGGTAGTGCGTTGGAGTTGGCCTTACAAGTGGGACCGCAGTTAAGGAAACCGACTGTCAGCAAACCCCCACCTCGCCCGCCGCGCGATGGCTGAAGTTAGAGAAATGATGAGGTTGAAGAGATTGCTCTAGCACGGACTCCAAGAAATAATATGGTGTCAGATGGATGTCGTGGTGGTGGCGTGTGCCGTACTCCTGGACGTGAATGCTTGTTCTGGCCCATGCCACCCTACTACTCCTACTACTTACTCCTACTAGTATATAGTATACTAGTATCGAGGATTCGAGGTGCTGGTTACGTACAACGAACACATTAACATATGGCTACAGTAAAAACACCCGCCCGACGCGCGAAGCATGTGAAGCTAGTAGTACAAATTTAGAGAAGCGACTCGAAATCCATTCATAAATTTAGTAAGTTTATCACAGGCATATCATTTTATTACATACAACAGGTCATCAACCCACATCGACAACGAGGATACATTATAAATACTAAAGTTTTCACCACACAACAAATAACAAGACATGAAATGAACTTCAACTCAACCATTCCACGGCGTTGGAAACGCTTGCTTTGAACCACAAGTGATTCTCTGGGACGGGCCATCCGTTGTCGATCTGGAGACCAACGCAGGACTGATCATCCAGGCTGAATCGGCCTACTATATTAGTACCAAGGTAGGGAACCACCCAAATGTCCGAGGTATAGACACAGTTGCTTCTCATAAATGTGTCAATAGCAGTTGGATTGCCTTTCACCATCATCGGATAGTTTTGTCCAAGGAAGAGCGAGTTTTCTCCAAGACTATCAATTCTGTGCTAGGGAGAAGGAGTTGGCGCTAGCACACTAGTATCCATCCCGAATACCATGCAACGGGTGTTGGAATAGGTCCGGAGAGTGCGACCATGGGAGACACCTGCTTCCTTAGCAGTAACATCATCAGTGGGCAGTATACACACAATAAGAGGTGATCCATCGGAATTAGTTGCCAGGCGCCATAGAGTATATCGGCGCTGCTCGTCCTCATGCTCGTGATCATCACCATCGTCATCTCCCCCTTGGTTATAAAAATTTTCAAGTATAGGTTGTGGGTTGTTCACAGGACCTTGGAAACACAAGAAGAAGGTTAATTAGTAAAGGGAAACTTGCTAACCCGCATGCATGTGGATGAAACAATTATAATTACGGTGGAAGACAAACGTACCAAAACTACTAGGATGCCATTCAAAAACAGTGCCACGAGTGGTGGCAGCAAACACAAGGCCCTCGTATTGAATTGCATCACAGTACTCATCCGTGTACAGAAACTGATTTTTGAGCAATATCCATCGAGTCGAACCACGAAGGACGGCAACAAGCTTGTCGAAGATAGCAACAACTTGATAGTTGTTGTAATTCCAAGAGCGGTTGGGAACTCGACAAATTGCTATCTTCCGTAGAAGACAGTCACCATGATCGTATTTGAACGTGCGTACATTACCGGTGTGCTCAACCTCTGGGCAGTGTGCTGAGATTTTTGGAAGTGGAACCCGGTGACGAGTGTGCACATTCATAAGTTCCCACTCGCAGTTGGACCCAATGTAAACAACCCAATCTCCATTTGCGCCCGCCCAAGCCTTGACCTCAAGCGATGGCATCTTAACATCATACGTATCATTATCAAGCGGCATCAACTGGCACAGGGCGAGGCCTCCGTCGTGCCGGCGCCAGTCATCAGGGTCACGACGAAGAAGATAGGGGAGATCAAACCGCTCCTTGACTCTTGGGTTCTTTGTAATGATGTTATTAGTTGAGTTGAGAATGGGCTTGAACGAACCTGCCATGCTAGCCAAGGTGATGATGTCGCACCGATCAATGAGTTCCTCCACCACGTCATCTTTCAGATCGGGGCAAGAATAACGGGGTCGTTTCCGGCCTGTTCCCTCCATGGAGAAGACGATCAAACAATGGCAGAAGAAAGGCTGAAGGGCTGAAGGAAAATGGAGGAGGGAGAGGAAGAGCGTGCGACAGTAGTTTCAAATCGAGAGGGAAAGGCGAAGAGTCGGTGGACGGTTGCGAGTTTGCCACGGTTCACGAAGAGGCGCCCCGGCCTACACGTCCGTTCGGAAATACTCCTACTACTCGCCGTCGTCTCACTGATATGTTGGAACGGGACCACATGTCAACGAAACATGGTGTGTAATTTCTCGTGCAAAATGCGATCTGGCCGCGTTGGCCCGAGGTGCCGCATTAGTTATCGACCTTTATTTTTTTAATGGCGTGCCGATCAGTTTTGAAGCATGACTAACTGGTACTGTACGTGGAGAGGATGACAGTAGGGACCCGCCAAGGTCATGGTAGTACGCAAGCAAGTGCCTCCTTATTTCAAGCCAATAAAAATGGCTCCTCCTAGTGGATTTCTGACATCTGGGTCCCATGCCATTGTCAACGTAGTCAATAAACGAGAGAATTGCACAACGAGCGGGTGACACCAGGGACCCAGCAGCTCACCCAGTTATTTTTGTTTTGGGTTAATTTGATAAATGCCACTCCAAATCTAGTGTATCCGAGAAATGCCACTGCAATTTCAAAAGTTTGAAAAATGCCATTTCATGCCATTTCTAGTGGCATTTTTCGAAGTCTGGAGTGGCGTTTTTCAAAATTTGCAAACTGCAGTGGCGTTTTTCAAAGTTTGCAAAAAATGCAGTGGCATTTTTCGAAGTTTGGAAATTGCAGTGGCATTTTTATGAATCACCATAATTGGAGTGCCATTTATCTAATTTGTTTTTGAGACGGAAGCAGGGTGTCAACTGGGTTGTGCGGGACACTCTTGCCTGTCTAGACAGCCTTTTCTTTTATGTTTACCACAGACCAGCCCAGTAGTTTTTTTTCTTTCTGAAAATGGCTAGCCCAGTTCTTTTGTGATTTGTCAAGTAAGTCGCTTTATCAGGCCTACTGGGCTGCAAATCTTTCAAGACGAGGAGAGCTTCATTCGGCTCGCCAAGAAAATGGCCTATCAGTAATGAGAAATGGATTGTACATTTTTAAAACACATCAAACCGGCAATTATTTTCAAATATCTTTTTTTTCATTTCGAGATTTTAAATTGCATTGATTTTTATGCGTAGACAATTTATTGGATTTTATATTGATATACATTTATTTTTAAAATCAGTCTGAATGTGCCTCGAAATTTCGGGATTAAAAACAGTTCAGATCGCACCGACATATGCAAAATTTCGTATAATTTTTTAACCGTGCCACAATATGGGCTGTAATGCTAACATAAAGAATATGGGTTCCAAAAAAACCCGTAAGAATTAGCAAATGGGCTGTAAATTATTTGAAATAATGGCAGATGGATTGTATGCTGTTTTCCACAGATTTGAGGCTTTCCACATATGGCATGTATACTGTTGGATGTCCATGCAATGTCCGTCGTGCTTCTTCAATATCTGCTCTTCCTGCTCCAGCCGCTCAAACAAGCACCGGCGGGACTGCCTGCTCCCTCCTCCCCGCGGCCGGCTGTGCTGCCGCGCAGGCCTCACCGCCCCACCGTACTCCCATCGCTGGCCTAGCCATCCCTCTACTCACCCGCACCTGCTGTTATTCTCCGGCGACGGCAAACGAACCAGTAAACCCTCGTATAGTCATACTCCCCTCCGTGTGGGAAACAAAAACAACGGCCGAGTCTTCCCTGCCTCCGTGTCGTTCCCTTCCTAGGCCTCGCCGTCGTCCACCGCCCTGGTGCTCTCGGCGTGGCGTGGTCAGCGTGGTCAACGACCGACATGCATCTGAAGTGGACTGTACGTGGAGAGGCTGATAGCTGGGTCCACGGCCGCACGCAAGGAAATGCCTCCTTATTACGTGCAAAATAATGATTTCCTCCACCTGACATCTGCGACCCACCGAAACGGCCTCTCTATTTCACGAAAAAAATGTTACCGCCGCTGACAGCTCGGACCCACCAGTTATATCTTCGCACGCAAAGGAAGTGCCTCCTTATTACGCATAAAAAAATGAATACTCCCCCTGCTAGCTGGGACCCAGTATAGTGGGCCTACTAAGTTGACGGGGACGAAGGGCTTTGTCAACTTAGTCAATATGCACGATTCTAGCTCGACTGACCGTACGATGTCCATCCAACGGCCGTAGTGCTTCTTCAACCTCTGGTCTTCTTGCTCCAGCCGCCCAAAGCAGCGCTGGTCGTGCCGCCTGCTCCTGCCTCTCGTGGCCGGCTGTGCTGCCGCGGAGGCCTCACCGCCCCCATACTACTCCCACCACTGGCCAGGCCCATCCCTCCACTCCACTCACCCACACCCCCTGTTATTCTGCAGCGACGGCAGTGAAGCCGAACCAGTGAACCCTCGTACTCCTCTCCGCGTGGGCATCCATTGCCGCGTCTTCCCCGGCTGGATCGTCCCCTTCCTAGGCCTCGCCGTCGTCCACCGCCGTGGTGCTGTCGGCGCGGCGTGGTCAATGTGGTCAACGACCGAATTCCATCGGAAGAATACTGTACGTGGAGAGGCTGACAGCTGGGTCCACGGCAGCCGCAAGGAAGTGCCTCCTTATTACGCGGAAAAATTATTCCTCCACTCACAGCAGGGACCCACGGACGCCCACCAGTATATCGTGAAAAAAACGTTTGCCCCTAACTGCTGGGACCCACCCGACGGGCCACCGTATTTCACGAAAAAACGTTCCCCCTGCTGTCAGCTCGGACCCACCGAAAGTGCCTCCCTCCTTATTACGCACAAAAAAATGAATACCCCCTGCTAGCTGGCACCCACCTTAGTGGCAGGCTGACTTGTGGGCCTACTAAGTTGACAGGGACGTAGGGCTTTGTCAACTTAGTCAATATGCACGATTCTAGCTCCAGTGACCGTACGATGTCCATCCAACGGCCGTAGTGCTTCTTCAACCTCTGGTCTTCTTGCTCCAGCCGCCCAAACCAGCGCCGGTCGTGCCTCGTGCTCCTGCCTCCCGTGGCCGACTGCGATGCGGCGGAGGCCTCACCGCCCCCTACTACTCCCACCGCTGGCCAGGCCATCCCTCTACTCACCCACACTCCCTGTTATTCTACGGCGACGGCAACCTCACACCGCAACGAACCAGTGAACCCTCGTACTCCTCTATGCGTGGGCATCCACAGGCGCGTCTTCCCCGGCTCCACGTCGTCCCCTTCCTGGCTGCACCGTCGTCCACCGCCCTGGTGCTCTCGGCGCGGTGTGGTCAATGTGGTCAACGAATGGCTTCCATCGGACGTGGACTGTACATGGAGAGGCTGACAGCTGGGTCCACGGCCGCAGCAAGGAAGTGCCTCCTTATAACGTGCAAAATAATTATTCCTCCATCTGACAGCGGGGACCCACCGGACGGGCCACCAATATTTTGTGAAAAAAATCTTTTCCCCTGACTGCTAGGACCCACCGGACGGGCCACCGTATTTCGCGAAAAAAACGTCCCCCCCGCTGTCAGCTCGACCCACCGGAAGTGCCTCCTTATTACGCACAAAAAAATGAATACTCCCCGGCTAGCTGGGACCCACCTTGCTGGGAGGCTGACTTGTGGGCCTACTAAGTTGACGGGGACGAAGGGCTTTGTCAACTTAGTCAATATGACGATTCTAGCTCCAGTGACCGTACGATTCCATCCAACGACCATAGTGCTTCTTCACCTCTGGTCTTCTTGCTCCAGCCGCCCAAAGCAGCGCCGGTCGTGCCGCATGCTCCTGCCTCCCGTGGCCGGCTGTGCTGCCGCGGAGGCCTCACCGCCCCTACTATTCCCATCGCTGGCCAGGCCCTGCGGCGACGGCAGCCTCACACCGCAGCCGAACCAGTGAACCCTCGTAGTCCTCTCCGCGCGGGCTTCCACTCCGCGTCGTCCCCTTCCTAGGCCTCGCCGTCGTCCACCGCCATGGTGCTCTCCGCGCGGCGTGGTCAACGTGGTCAAGGAACGACTTCCATCGGAAGAGTACTGTATGTGGAGAGGCTGACAGCTGGGTCCACGGCCACATCACAGTTTTTTTGTGATTTTCCAAGTAAGTCGCTTTGTCAGGCCTGTTGGGCTGCAAATCTTTCAAGACGAGGAGAGCTTTCATTCGGCTCGCCGAGAAAATGGCCCATCAGTAATGAGAAATGGGCTGTAAATTTTTAAAACACATCAAACCGGCAATTAGTTTCAAATATCTTTTTTTCATTTCAAGATTTTAAATTACATTAATTTTTATGCGTGGAGAATTTGTTGGATTTTATATTGATATACATTTATTTTTGAAATCAGTTTGAATGTGAGTCGAAATTTTGGGATTAAAAACAGTTCGGACCGCATCGAAATATGTAAAATTTCGTATAATTTTTTAACCGTTGCCACAATATGGGCTGTAATGCTAACAAAAAGAATATGGGCTCCAAAAAAAACCTTAAGAATTAGCAAATGGGCTGTAAATTATTAGAAATAATGGCAGATGGGCTGTATGCTGTTTTCCACAGATTTGAGGCTTTCCTAAAAAAAGGTTGACGCACAAGCACTGACTGTTGGATGTCCATCCAACGGCCGTCGTGCTTCTTCAATCTCTGCTCTTCCTGCTCCAGCCGCTCAAACAAGGGCCGGCGGGACTGCCTGCTCCCTCCTCCTCGCGGCCGGCTGTGCTGCCGCGCAGGCCTCACCGCCCGACCGTACTCCCATCGCTGGCCTAGCCATCCCTCTACTCACCCACACCTGCTGTTATTCTCCGGCGATGGCAGACAAACCAGTAAACCCTCGTACAATCGTACTCCCCTCCGCGTGGGAAACAACTGCCGAGTCTTCCCTGCCTCCGTGTCGTCCCCTTCCTAGGCCTCGCCGTCGTCCACCGCCCTGGTGCTCTCGGTGCGGCGTGGTCAACGTGGTCAAGGAATGACTTCCATCGGATGTGGACTGTACATGGAGAGGCTGACAGGTGGGTCCACGGCCGCAGCAAGGAAGTGCCTCCTTATTACGCGGAAAATAATGATTCCTCCACCTGACAGCTGGGACCCACCGGACGGGCCACTGTGTTTTCGTGAAAAAACGTTTCCCCCTGATTGCTGGGACCCACCAGCTACATCTTCGCACGCAAGGAAGTGCGTCCGGGCAAAAAAAACGATTCGCCCCCTGAATGCTGGGACCCACCAGCTACATCTTCGCAGGAAGGAAGTGCCTGATAGTCGGGACCCACCTGGTCGAAGCATATGCAGCGTTGTCATTCTGGTCGTGAACATGTATGTACATACTAGTCGATGTAGAGGCGCGCACATGTCATAGTAGAGGCGCGCACGTAGCATGTACACGTACGTACAACGGCCATGGTGCAAGAAAGAAAATACGGCCACGTATGTGTACATACGGGCAGGGTCTCGAACGCCTACTCGCGCATACGTACGGCCAGGGCTCGTGTACATTGGTGGGTCGGAATGGAGAAACAGCGTCGTCGTCGTGTTCATGGGGAGGCAACGGAATGCGTCGTGTTCATCGGGAGGGCTTGGACGGAACAGGCGATGGAAACGAGGCCTGGCGTACCGCAGAATGGAGGAAACGACCTTGTGTTCGACCGGCCATGTTCGAAACGGGGTCCTGTTGATCGGGAGGGGTCTGGCGTACCGCAAAACGGAGGAAACAGGCCTCCTACGGTCGAAACAGGGGTCCTGTTGATCAGGAGGGATGTGGCATACCGCAAAACGGACGAAACGGACTTGTGTTGGAGCGCTACGGTCGAAACAGGGGTCCTGTTCATCGGGAGGGGTGTGGCGTACCGCAAAACGGGACTCCACGGGATACTGTTCATCTCCATCGTCGACCCCCTCCAGCCTCCACGAGCTACTGTTCATCCACCGTCGACCTCCTCCAGCCTTCACCTGCGACTGTTCATCCACGGGCTCCTGTTCATCCAGCCTCCACCGCGCGCTACTCCACCGGCTACTGTTCAACCAGCCCTCTCCACGGGCTCCTGTTCAACCACCCCTCCACGGGCTACTGTTCATCCTGCCCTCCATCGTCTACTGTTCATCCTGCCCTCCACGGGGTGGTCCTGTTCATCCAGCCCTCCACGGGGTCCTGTTCATCCAGCCCCAACCGGCTCGATCGATCGGGGTCCTGTTCATCCAGAGGCAACACCACGGGGTCCTGTTCATCCACCCCCACCGGGAACTGTTCATCCAAACCCCCCGCAACACTCACTGTTCATCCAGAGGCAGCATCGATGCGCTTCAGTTAGCAGCAGTAGCGAAGGAATCGCTCGATCGGGTTCAGTTAACAGCCATCGATCGATCGCTCGGGTTCAGTAATGCGTAGCCTGCAGTGCAATCGCTCGGGTTCAGTTAGAGCCCAACGCCTTGCTCGGTTTCAGTTAGAGCCAACGCCTCACACACGCGCGCGTACGTGTACGAGAGAAACACGCATCGCTCAGCCCCCGACCTCCCACCGTAACCGGGAACTCCCCGAAATTTTCCTCCCCCTCGCTTCTACCATGGTTTTTTCCGTCATGGACGGCCCAAAGAATGTCATGCAACTGCGTCTCCGGCCCGCCCAGGACGAAAAGCCCATTTTCTGTCATGATTTTTTGTCATAGAAGTAGGAGCCACCACATCTATGATGATACCGGGTTTTGTCACAATTATCGTCATAGAAGTGTCATTTGTATGACAGAAAAAAAATTCGTTCGGCCCAAAATGTCACGGATGTGTCTTTTTTTGTAGTGCTCATTGGGACCAAAGAGTTAGAGAACCAACAATACATAGGACAAACTCGACATAAAAATGTGCATATAGATAAAAAATGAATTTCATGCACATCTCATCCAATTTGAGACTTGTTGGAGTTTCCCCTATATATTAGGTCAAAGAAAGAAAGCATGCCAAAGATACTACACGAAGTTAATATGCATGCTCAAGACTTTCAAGAACCGATACCAAATGACAAAGAAATATAAAGAGAAGAAAAGATACCAAATGAATAAATCATCACTTGGAGGATATCAATTGAAAGATACATCAAGGAATGAGATATCCATTGATACCCACTAAAAATATATCAAACCCCCAAAAGAGAGGATGGTTCCAAACAAACCAAGCTCTCTACAAAGTTTCATGATGGCACAAAGTACCAAAACAAAAACGGCTTGCCTTCCACCAACACACACTTGATAAGGATCGCAAGAGTGTTTTATAGAAAATAGGATAGCTCCCCCAAGACTAGTGCATTATAGAGAATTTGCATTTGAATACAAAATGCACAAGGTGGGATCACCACTTTCACTATATCTAGAAAACACTAGAGAAGATCAAGAAATAAACAAGATCCACAAGTGGTATGGAAGAAAAAGGGAGTTGATACATTCCTTGGCAAGAGAAAAGGCAAATAAAAGAAAAAGCCAATGTAAAGATGATCAATAAATTCTACCACACAAGTGAGTACCAATTGTCGAAAGACAAGAAGTAAATTGAAATAATTCCCGGTGGTAGATAGCAAGGATATCCGGCATCATCTTCACACCAAACAAAAAAAAATCGCAACTTGTAGAGCTAATATGCCACCTAGGAACAAGATAATTTACAATATCAACTCTAGGTGACAATATCGCAAATGTACACATTTTCTAGGCTAGTAATATACACATAGCATATTACTCCCCCATAATGTGATACCAATTAAGGATAAACAAGAGGCAAATAAAAGGATCCAACAAGAGATAATTAATGGACTATTTAGAATTTGAATTTCTCATGAGAAGACATACCACATAGCGATTAGATAATCTCGAAATATCAATACTATATGGTATTGCTCATGTACACACATTTATAGGATTGTGAGGTGCACAAAGCACATCACTCCCCAATAATGGGATATTCCATTAATCTCTCACAAGAGCCAACTAAGAAATAAACAAGATGCAAAAGGCTCAATGCATGACACACACGTACATGATGTGCAAACCAACACACACATACTTGATTGCTCAAGATAATCAAGTTGGAAGCACAACATATACAAACACATGCAAGGAACGAAACCAAACATGCAAAGGGGCAAGTAACTATCAATGTAAACACTTTAAGCACGAGTTACCGCAAGGAGGAATATTGGATATAAGATAGAAACTTGACAATCCAAATGACTTGGCCTGAGACAATAAGAATGATGAAGTCCCCTTAATTCTTCATAATGTAGCCAAGTCTCCAATGACCTCTAAGAACACCTATTGATCAAGTATGAGCTATTTGGTCCCCAGCCAAGTTGGGTCCTAAGAGGTTAGTCACAATAGGCTTGGCTACCCAAATGGTTCTTTTCTTGACACCACTTTGAGCACCAACAAATCTGGCAAACACATTGCCAACCTTATCCTTCCCAAGAGAATAGATATCATCAATTAGAATAGGGTTGGATAAGGTACCATTTGTGCATGAAAAAGCGACGTGACCTTTTTCACGACATAGGTAGCAACGTCTACTCTTTACTTTCTTCTCACTTGGTTTCTCAACTTGAGAAGCATTAGCTTGAGTTTTCTTGGGAAGAGGCCTTTCTTCAACTTGAGATTGAGAATGAGAGTGAACTTGTGGCCGCTTCCCTTGTTGCTTGTCACTAATGGCCTTCTTCTTCAAAGAGCAAGATGTAACATGATGCCCTTCAATTTTGCACTTGAAGCAAATGATCTTGGCTAAATTCTTGACTTGTTTTTGGCCCTTCTTATTATTGCTCTTGGACTTCTTATTCTTATTTGAGTTGAATCCAAGTCCACCTTTGTCATTGGGGGATTTTTGCACACTCAAGATATTGTTGAGTGTGAATTTCCCTTCATGACTCTTTTCCAAGTCTTTCTTCAAAGAAGTGATTTGGGCCTTGAGCTCTTTGATTTCCTCTACATGGTTAGTCTCAACACAAGTACTAGAGGAAGTACAAGCTTAATCATTAGAGAAACAAGGCAATGAAAGCAATTCATCACAAGATCTACCAACATTGTGAGTAGATGAATTACAAGGACTAGCACATGGCAACATAGCATTTTGACTAGAAGTAGTGCTAGTATCCACATGAGGCTCACTAGATGTTACCTTAGCAATCATGGCCTCATGAGCTATCTTTAGCACATTATGGGATACTAGAAGATCATCATGAGAGCTTGAGAGCTTTTCATGGCTTTCTTCCAATTTCCCATAGTTGCTAGATAGCAACTCAAGTTGAGCCTGTAGCTCAACGTTCTCCTTCAAAATGGATGCTTCACAAGTAATATAGTTAGTAGCACAAGCATCATCATTAACAACAATAGGAGAGGACAACTTGGCAAGCTCTTTTAAATAAGAAGCTTCAAGTTGACCATGAGACTCGGTGAGTTTGATGAGCTCACCCTTGATGACCCTTGAGCCATTTTCGAGGTGCTCAAAATCCTCAAGGAGTCTAGCATGAGCAACTTCAAGATTAGCATTTTTAGTTTCAAAAACATTGGGCACCTCAAGAGCTTTATCATGAGATTCCTTCACTCTAGATAATTCTAGAGCAAAAGTCTCCTCAAGAGATTCCTTGGTGGTTTGTTCAAGATCAAGAGCTTGAGAGAGGTCCGCAATCTCATTAGCGTAATCACGCTCATGACCTTCCATTTTATCAATGGTGACCTCATGCTCCTCAAGACGAGATTCCAACTCATCAATATAATTCTTGCCCTCAATAGCAATAGACATGATTTCCATGAAGTTGGAACGAGCAATTTTATTCTTATGAAGAGATTTAAAAATCATTTCCCCCTTAATTTTTAAGGAGGCAACATTATCATTCTCTTCATCATTATCCTCATCATTATTAGCGTCAACATCATCATCAAGAGACATATTGGGTTTCAAGGTAGGAGATACCTTAGAAGCCTTGGCCACAAGGCAAAACGCAATAGATGATGATGTAGGATCCGTTGAGGCACCATTTAAGACCACATCTTGTTCCATGGGGTGTTGGGTTTCCTCTACATTGTTAGCACAACAATTCGAGGAAATATATGCATTTTTATCATGGCAACAAGACATAGTACACATATCATCATGAGATTTAGTCAAGCAATTTCTACATGATATGCAAGGACTATCAACACAAGCATGTGAAACATTTGGAGTGCTCAAAGTGTTAAATCCCAAAGAAGGAGCATTGCAATAAGATAGTGATGAAGGATCATCCACAATAAGCATACTATCATCATTTCAATGACCAACACTACTCACCATATCATTACCTTGTGGCAAACCACATGTAGGTGAAGTAGAAGAAGTTGAGAAGACTATACGACCGGAGGTGGAGGGAGAGCAATCATCCCCACAAATCTTGGATACACCATATTTATCTTGAAGCTTCGTCCACAACTCGTGAGCATCCCGGAACAGCATGAGTTGAAATATAACTACATTGCTGCATCGAAAAGCACATTAGAAGCTTGAGCATTGAGATAAGAGTTTTTCTCATCCTCTAAAGATAATCTTTGGGGATCCTTTGGAGGAGAAAAACCCATATCTACAATTCGCTCTAAATTTGGGTCCATGACCCTAAAGAGATTAAGCATGCAAATTACCCAAACATCAAAATTTGTGCCATTGAAACTAAGAGTGTTAGAGAATCCTAATCCCCTAGTCGACATCTTTACTCTCTAGGCGGTAAAGCCTAATAAAGAGAGACGAGGCTCTGATACCAATTGAAAGATCATGGATGTCGCCTAAGGGGGGGTGAATAGGCATTTTAAAATAATTACGGTTTCGGCTTGAACAAATGCGGAATAAACCTAGCGGTTAATTTTTCAAGCACGAAACCTAAAACAACTAGGCTCACCTATGTGCACCAACAACTTATGCTAAGCAAGATAAGCAACTATGTGATAGCAAGATATATGACAAGAAACAATATGGCTATCACAAAGTAAAGTGCATAAGTAAAGGGGCTTGGGTAAGAGATAACCGAGGCGTGCGGAGACGATGATGTATCCCGAAGTTCACACCCTTTCGGATGCTAATCTCCATTTGGAGCGGTGTGGAGGCACAATGCTCCCCAAGAAGCCACTAGGGCCACCGTAATCTCTTCACGTCCTGGCACAATGCAAGATGCCATGATTCCACTAAGGGTCACCGAACCCGTACAAATGGCAACCCTTGGGGACGGTTACCGAACCCGTACACTTTGGCAACCCTTGGGGGCGGTCACCGGAACCCGTCAAATTGCTCGGGGCAATCTCCACAACCTAATTGGAGACCCCGCCGCTTGCCCGGAGCTTTACACCATAATGATTGAGCTCCGAACACCACAAAGGTTGGGGTTAACTCCCCAATGACACCATGAAAGTTCACCACAATGGAATATGGATCCGAGGTGGCCTCAACCCTCTAGGGCGCCCAAGCACCCAAGAGGAATAAGCTCAAGGGTACCAAGCACCCAAGAGTAATAAGCTTCTCGACTTGTAACTTCCACGTATCACCGTGGAGAACTCAAACCGATGCACCAAATGCTATGGCAAGGGCACACGGAGTGCCCAAGTCCTTCTCTCCCAAATCCCACCGAAGCAACAAATGCTAGGGAGGAAAATGAGAGGAAGAACGAAGAAGAGAACATGAAGAACTCCAAGATCGATCCTTCACATAGAGGAGAAAGTGATTGGTGGAACGTGGATCTAGATCTCCTCTCTCTTTTCCCTCAAGAACTAGCAAGAATCATTGGAGGGATTGAGAGTTAACAAGCTCGAAGAAGGTCAACAATGGGGGAAGAACACGAGCTAAAGAGATAAGGTTCATTGGGGAAGAAGACCCCCTTTTATAGGTGGGGAAGAATCCAACTGTTATGCTCACAGTCCGCTAGGGCGGTAGTACCCCTTTGAAAAACAACAGCGAGGAGGAAAAAGGCCAGTAGAACCGCCGGAGAGGTACTACCGCGCGACCTCATGGTACTACCGCTAGGGATAGCGGTACTACCGCAAATGGTAGCGGTACTACTGCTTGCGAGCGGTACAAAAAAAATACTTCTATGCTTACTTCCGCTGAGCAAAACACGAGATTTTGGTCCGGAGCGGTACTACCACTCAGGAGCCGTTGTAGTAAAGCTTGGGAGCGGTATTACCGCTCAGGAGCCGCGGTAGTACCGCTCTGGAGCGGTAGTAAAAAATTACATCCGCTCTAGCCGCGGTAGTATCGCTACAACCTTTATGAAAACAACCACAACTTCTGCAAACGGACTCCAAATTCAACGAAACCAAGTTTGTTGGAAAGCTAACAACATGGGCTAACACAATCTTGATAGAAATATCAATAAGAAGCAAATGAGAAAAGGGCCATAATAAAATGGTGAGAACCCTTCCTCGGATAAGACCGGTAAAACCTCCAACACTGAAAACATCATAGAAGATGCATGCGAACTCCGTTTTCGATGAACTCAAGCTTGTCATCAAGATGACCATAAGCTCTAAGTCTCACAAATAGAACCAAACAAGAACCAAGAAAGATGATGCAATCATGCAATGGTTTGAGCTCTCTACGAACGATACGATCAAGCTACTCACTTGAGAGCCCCCTTGATAGTATGGCAAACGGTCCTATAACCCGGTCTCCAAACTACCACCATGAGACCGGTATAATAGAGAACCTATCAAGGCCAAACCTTTTCCTTGCACAAAGTCCACTTGATCTAGATGTAGATGATCTTGACTTCCTCAAGTAGGACCACCTTTCTAGATTGCGTTGGCTCGGTGAAGACTAGTAGATTGCTCCCCCATACTCCATTATGGGTGAGCCACTTTTCGGCACATCTTCACAAGTCCATTGTCACCACAATGGACGGCAATATTCAAGCACTTGATCTCTTCGTGATGTATCACTTGAACCTAAGCCCACAAAGAACTCTCACGAAGACTATGGGTTAGTACACAAAGCGTAATGGTCAATGCTTACCATACCATGGGATCACTTGATCCCTCTCGGTACATCTTCTATGCTTTGTTATTTGGTCAAATTTATTCACTCTTGACTTAGTCTCGATCAATCTTGAACCTTTCCAACTCTCTTCATTTGGATGATGCCTTGAAGGTAAGCATGAATGATCACACAATCTTCTTCTTCAAGACATGCTTGCAATAAGCTCAACTCTCACATAACCAATCTTTAGGTAATTCCTTGAATAACACCTTGGTCGACACAAACTCTCCTTGAAATCAACACATGTACTCCAAGAAAAGCCTATGGACAAAGCCTTCAAATATAACTCAAGGCAACCATTAGTCCATAGAGATTGTCATCAATTACCAAAACCAAACATGGGGCACTGCATGTTCTTTGAACTAGGGTTTTGAGATGAGATGGTGCTGATGAAGATGTTGATGGAGATTGCCCTCTCCCAATGAGAGGAGCGATGGTGATGATGATGGCAATGATTTCCCCCTCCGGGAGGGAAGTTTCCCTGGCAGAACAGCTCCGCCAGAGCCCTAGATTGGTTCTGCCAAGGTTCCGCCTCGTGGCGGCGGAGTTTCGTCCAAGAAGATGGCTTATGATTTTTTTCCATCGAAAGACTCCATATAGCAGAAGATGGCCACCGGAGGGCCACCAGGGGGCCGACGAGGTAGGGGGCGCGCCCCCCACCCTCGTGGGAAGGGTGTGGCCCCCTTGGTGAGTTTCTTCTGCTGAGTATTTTTTATATATTTGGAAAACATCATCCGTGAAGTTTCAGGACTTTTGGAGCTGTGCATAATAGGTCTCTAATATTTGCTCCTTTTCCAGCCCAGAATCCCAGTTGTCGGCATTCTCCCTCTTTATGTAAACCTTGTAAAATAAGACAGAATAGTCATAAGTATTGTAACATAATGTGTAATAACAGCCCATAATGCAATAAATATTGATATAAAAGCATGATGCAAAATGGACGTATCAACTCCCCCAAGCTTAGACCTCGCTTGTCCTCAAGCGAAAAGCCGAAATCGAAAAATATGTCCACATGTTTAGATATAGAGGTGTCGATAAAAATAAAATACGGACATGAGGGCATCATGATCATTCTTAGAACAACAACTTATATAATTCTTTGTCATATCATCTCTTATGCTAGAGTAATAATTCGATCACAATATCAAGTATGAATCGTAAACTTCATTGAAAACTAACAAACTATAATCTCAGTCATTGAAGCAATTACAATTTATCATAACATAGGAAAGAGTCAATGTATAAGAGCTTTTCAGCAAGTCCACATACTCAACTATCATATAGTCTTTCACAATTGCTGACACTCATGCAATACTTATGGGTATGGAGTTTTAATCGGACACAGAGAAAGATAGGGGCTTATAGTTTTGCCTCCCAACGTTTTACCTCAAGGGTAATGTCAAAAGTAATAGTTCATGAAAACTCACATCCAATTACCCATATATACCAAGATCTTTCCAACATATTGTGCTTGCCAAAGGATAAAATGTAAAAAGGAAGGGTGAAGATCACCATGACAATGTAGGAGATAAAAGTAAAGATAGGCCCTTCGCAGAGGGAAGCAGAGGTTGCCATGCGCTTTTATGGTTGGATGCACAAAATCTTAATGCGAAAGAACGTCACTTTATATTGCCACTTGTGATATGGACCTTTATTATGCAGTCTGTCGCTTTTATTACTTCCATATCACACGATCGTATAAAGCTTATTTCCTCCACACCAATCAATCATACATATTTAGAGAGCAATTTTTATTGCTTTGCATCGATGACAACTTACTTGAAGGATCTTATTCAATCCATAGGTAGATATGGTGGACTCTTATGGCAAGATTGGTTTAAGGATATTTGGAAGCACAAGTAGTATCTCTACTTGGTGCAATGAATTTGGCTAGCATGAGGGGGAAAGGCAAGCTCATCATGTTGGAAGATCCAAGACAATATAATTCATCTCAGATGTAAGAAAACATAACCCATTATGTTGTCTTCCTTGTCCAGTGTCAACTCTTTAGCATGTTATATTTTAATGAGTGCTCACAATCATAAAAGATGTCCAAGATAGTATATTTATATGTGAAGACCTCTCTTTCTTTATTACTTCCTATTAATTGCAACGATGACCAAAACTGTGTTTGTCAACCCTCAACAACTTTTATTCATCATACTCTTTCTATGTGAGCTCATTACTCTCCATAAGACTCACATGATCTCTTTGTTTCTTTTTATTTCTTTCTCTTTTCTTTTATTCACTTAGGGTCATGGCAAAATAATCAAGCCCTTGACTCAACACTAATCTTTATTATATAGCTCACGGACTCGATTACATATAAGGATAATAAAGCAAAACTCACGACTAGATCATACTAAGAACTTTTATTCTACTAGATCAAGATATTACCAAAAGGACCGAACTAAAAAAGGTAAAGATAAAATGATGGTGATACGATACCGGGGCACTCCCCCAAGCTTGGCAGTTGCCAAGTGGAGTTCCCATACCAGATACTCAATTCTTCTTTGTTGATGGAGACGGTGGTGGTTTTGTTGATGGCGTAGGCTTGTCGTCCTTCTTCCAAGGCATAGGCTTGCCATCATAGAAAGATGACCGGGTCTCCGGGATCCTCAAATCTGTAGCCAAACTTATCCTTTTGAATCTATATTCATACTCACAGTTTTGGTTTTGCAGGTCATAGATTGAGCTTGAAGGTGCTCAATTTTCTCGTGAAGCTTGAAGATGGTCTCCCCGATGTTGTCGGCATCCAGCTTATGTTTGTTGGTGAATTCTGCGATCATCATGTGGTTGGAGTTGAGTCCACACTCCACCATCCCCTGACACTTGAAAACTTGTTGCTCCATTGCTTCGAGTCTCATCTCCACGCTTCCGGTCCCCTACGGTCCCTCAGCATCACGAATGTGCAACAACCCATCACGCATCTCAATGGTTTGAGGGTGTCGCTCCACCTCCGCGAGGTAAGGGTTGATGAACTTCTCAAAGAACTTATCCTTGGGAGCACTTGGAGATGCCATGATAATCTAGATCTGTCAGAAAACAGCTCGAAACAAAGATAGGAGATTTTTGTGTGATACGGGAGTCAAATCCCCCGGGAGGTTATATAATGAATTTTTACCGACCAAAATACGTGTCGTGTACGAAAACGGAGTCCGGAGAGCACACGAGGTGCCCACGAGGTAGGGGGGCGCGCCCAGTAGGGTAGGGCGTGCCCTCCACCCTCGTGGTGCCCTTGTGTCCTTCCCGGACTGCTGCTTATTTTTATATTTTTCTAAATATTCCAAAACGGAGAAATATTGCCTTAAAAACTATTTTGGAGTCGGTTTACTTACCGTACCACATACCTATTCCTTTTCGGAGTCTGAAACGTTCCGGAAAGTGTCCCTTATGTATTCCTCTGGGGTTACGGTTTCAATAACATTGGTTTCAACATTTATGGGATTACCTGAGATATAGTGTTTGATTCTTTGACCGTTCACCACCTTCGGATTTGTGCCTTCGAAGTTGTTGATTTTTATGGCACCGGAACGGTAGACCTCCTCGATAACGTAAGGACCTTCCCATTTAGAGAGAAGTTTTCCTGCAAAAAATCTTAAACGAGACTTGTATAGCAATACATAATCACCTACATTAAACTCACGCTTTTGTATCCTTTTGTCATGCCATCTTTTAACTTTTTCTTTGAACAACTTGGCATTTTCGTAGGCTTGGGTTCTCCATTCATCAAGTGAGCTAATACCAAATAACCTCTTCTCACCGGCAAGTTTAAAATCATAATTAAGTTCTTTAATGGCCCAATAAGCCTTGTATTCTAGTTCGAGAGGTAAGTGACATGCTTTTCCATAGACCATTTTATACGGAGACATACCCATAGGATTTTTATATGCAGTTCTATAGGCCCATAATGCATCATCTAGTTTCTTGGACCAGTTCATTCTAGACGTATTAACAGTCTTTTGCAAAATTAATTTGAGTTCTCTATTACTCAATTCTACTTGACCACTAGACTGAGGATGATAAGGAGATGCAATTCTATGATTAACATCATATTTAGCAAGCATTTTACGGAAAGCACCATGAATAAAATGTGAACCACCATCAGTCATTAAATATCTAGGGACTCCAAATCTTGGAAAAATAACTTCTTTAAGCATTTTAATAGAAGTGTTATGATCAGCACTACTAGTTGGAATAGCTTCTACCCACTTAGTAACGTAATCAATAGCAACTAAAATATGTGTATATCCATTAGAGGAAGGAAAAGGTCCCATATAATCAAAGCCCCAAACATCAAATGGTTCAATAACAAGTGAATAATTCATAGGCATTTCTTGATGTCTACTAATATTACCAATTCTTTGACATTCATCACAAGATAAGACAAACTTACGAGCATCCTTGAAGAGAGTAGGCCAATAAAAACCAGATTGCAGTACCTTATGTGCAGTTCTATCTCCAGCATGGTGTCCTCCATAAGCTTCGGAGTGACACTTGCGTAGGATCTGTTCCTGTTCATACTCAGGTACACAACGTCTAATAACACCATCTACTCCTTCTTTATAAAGATGTGGGTCATCCCAAAAGTAATGCCTCAAATCATAGAAGAATTTTTTCTTTTGCTGGTATGTGAAACTAGGTGGTATAAACTTAGCAACAATGTAATTAGCATAATTAGCATACCATGGAGCAGTATGAGAAGCATTTACGACATTTAATTGCTCATCAGGAAAGCTATCATCAATAGGTAGTGGGTCATCAAGCACATTTTCTCACCTAGACAAGTTGTCTGCAACGGGGTTCTTGGCTCCTTTTCTATCAACAATATGCAAATCAAATTCTTGTAGCAAGAGAACCCATCTAATAAGTTTAGGTTTAGCATCTTTATTTTCCATAAGATATTTAATAGCAGCATGATCAGTGTGGATAGTTACTTTAGAATCAACAATATAAGGTCTGAACTTATCACAAGCAAATACAACTGCTAAGAATTCTTTTTCAGTGGTAGCATAATTTCTTTGAGCATTGTCAAGGGTTTTACTAGCATATTGAATAACATTTAGTTTCTTATCAACTCTTTGTCCTAGAACAACACCTACATCATAATCACTAGCATCACACATAATTTCAAAGGGTAAATTCCAATTAGGTGGCTGGACAATAGGTGCAGAAATCAATGCTTTCTTAAGTATTTCAAATGCTTCTACACAATCATCATCAAAAACAAATGGTATATCTTTTTGTAATAAATTAGTCTGAGGCCGAGAAATTTTTGAGAAGTCCTTAATGAACCTCCTAAAAATCCGGCATGACCAAGGAAACTTCTTATACCTTTGATGTCCTTGGGACATGGCATCTTTTCAATAGCATCAACCTTGGCTTTATCAACTTCGATACCTCTTTCAGAAACTTTATGCCCCAAGACAATACCTTCATTAAGCATAAAGTGGCACTTTTCCCAATTCAAGACAAGATTAGTTTCTTCACTGTCGGGGGACTAATCCACCGAGCACCTATGCGACCGACGGACCAAGTCCCTTTTGGTTCGGTGGGGGCGAGGGTCGCACGAAGAGCGGATCGAGGCGAAGCACACGAGCAGTTTACCCAGGTTCGGGCCGCACGGATGCGTAAAACCCTACTCCTGCTTTGTGGTTTGTATTGTGTTCTTGCTCGGGAGTGCGGAGTGCTACAGTACACCCCAGCAGCTAACGAGACCGAGCGTCAGTGTTCTCTTTCTTTCTTTCTCTACGTTGCGCATGGGCCTCCTTTTATATGCTCAAGGGGTCACCGACAGGTGGCAACGTAGACAAGGGTAAAAATGGAAAGGTGTTGCGGTTGGTACAGCTACCTGCTACAGTGTATCATACCTAACCCTGACGGCAGGGGACCAGGGCATTAAATGCCCGTCTGCGTCGCCTAAATAGTGCAAAAGGGACCGTCAGGGACGCCACCGCTCACCACGATGGCAATCTTGTCAGCGCCGCTTGCCACCGCGCACCGCTGGCTGCATAGCCTCCCGCCACGTACGCCTGGAAGGGTCCCAGAGCGACACGTTGGTGGATGTGCTGGAGCGCGGACACAGAGTGGTGGCTTGCCGCGGCAAGCGCCCTGCCGCGGTCGTTGTCTTGTCGCGTCCGGGAGATTGTCGCTCACCGGGCCTTGCCGGGACGCGTGGCGCGTCGCGGCAAGTTCCTTGAGATGCCTTGGTTGGCCTTCCCGGCAAGCTCCTCTTGCTGGGGTCTTTTCTCCTTGGCTTGGATACTTTGTCCTTTAATGGCTCCAAAGGAACCACGGAGGACCTTGGTGGTCACCCGGCAAGCCTTGCCGCGGGATGCTGCGACTGCCCGTGCACAAGTTCGGGATACTAGGGTACCCCTACTCTAGTACACCGACATTCACATATCTACAAAACTCGATCAAGGTTGCTCAAGCAATCATCAAAAGAAGATCCATAGACGGAAAAGTCGTCCATGAAAACCTCACAAATCTTTTCACAAAAGTCAGAGAATATAGCCATCATGCATCTTTGAAAGGTAGCAGGTGCATTACATAAACTGAAAGGCATACGTCTATAAGCAAAAGTACCAAAAGGGCATGTAAAAGTAGTCTTTGATTGATCTTTGGCTGACACAGGGTATTTGAGAGAAACCAGAATAACCATCTAGAAAGCAAAAATGTGTATGTATGGATAATCTTTCTAGCATTTGATCGATAAATGGTAAGGGGTAATGATATTTTTTAGTTGCCTTATTTAATTTGCGGAAATCAATTACCATCCGATAACCCATAATAATTCTTTGAGGAATCAATTCATCTTTATCATTAGGAACAACAGTAATGCCTCCCTTCTTAGGGACACAATGGACAGGGCTTACCCACTGTCTATCAGCAACGGGATAAATTATACCTGCCTCAAGGAGTTTTAGTATCTCCTTTCTTACCACTTCTTTCATTTTAGGATTCAGCCGGCGATGATGATCACGAACTGGTTTATCATCTTCTTCCAAATTAATTTTATGTTGACACAAAGTGGGACTAATGCCCTTATGATCATCAAGAGTATACCCAATAGCAGCACGATGCTTCTTCAGAGTTTTCAATAATATCTCTTCTTCATGCTCTGAAAGGTTAGCACTAATAATAACAGGATATATCTTTTTCTCTTCAAGATAAGCATATGTAAGAGTATCAGGTAACGGTTTAAGCTCAAACACGGGATCACCCTTGGGTGGAGGAGGATCCCCTAGGATTTCAACAGGTAAATTGTTTTTCAGAATAGGTTCCTGTTTAAAGAATACTTCATCTAATTCCCTTCTTTCATTCATAAACATGTCATTTTCATGGTCTAGCAAATATTGTTCTAAAGGATCACTATGAGGTACGACAATAGAAGCAAGGCCAATAATTTCATCCTTACTAGGTAATTCTTCTTCACGGTGTTGTCTACTAAATTTAGAGAAATTAAATTCATGAGTCATATCATCTAAACCGACAGTAACAACATCTCTTTTGCAATCTATGGTAGCATTAACAGTATTTAAGAAGGGTCTACCAAATATAATGGGACAAAAGCTATCTTGTGGGGAACCAAGAACAAGAAAATCAGCAGGATATTTAGTTTTCCCACACAAGACTTCAACATCTCTAACAATTCCCATTGGTGAAATAGTATCTCTATTGGCAAGTTTAATTGTGACATCAATATCTTCTATTTCAGCAGGTGCAATCTCATGCATAATTTCTTGATATAAGGAATAAGGTATTGCACTAGCACTAGCACCCATATCACATAAGCCATGATAACAATGATCTCCTATTTTAACAGAAACAACAGGCATGCCTACCACAGGTCTAGGTTTATCTTCATCACGTGGTTTAGCAATTCTAGCAGTTTCATTACAGAAATAAATAACATGCCCATCAATATTATCAGACAAGAGATCTTTAACAATAGCAATATTAGGTTCAACTTTAACTTGCTCAGGAGGTGTATATGTTTTAATACTGCTTTTACGAACCACAGTTGAAGCTTTAGCATGATCCTTTATCCTAAAGGGAAAGGTGGTTTCTCAACATAAGAAGTAGGAACAATAGGATCACTATAAGTGATAGTCTTTTCTTCAACTTCAATAGGTGCAGCTACTTTTACTTCTATGGGAGGATGATATTTAAACCACTTCTCCTTGGGGAGATCAACATAAGTAGCAAAAGATTCACAGAAAGAAGCTACTATCTCAGAGTCAAGTCCATATTTAGTGCTAAATTTATGAAAAATATCATTATCCATAAAGATTTAACACAATCAAAACTAGGTGTCATACCTGACTCCTTACCATTGTCGAGGTCCCAATCTTCAGAGTTGCGTTTAATTCTTTCCAATAAATTCCATTTGAATTCAATAGTCTTCATCATAAAAGAGCCAGCACAAGAAGTATCAAGCATGGTGCGATTGTTACCAGAAAGCCGAGCATAAAATTTTTGAATAATCATTTCTCTTGATAGCTCATGATTGGGGCATGAATATAACATTGATTTAAGCCTCCCCCAAGCTTGAGCGATGCTTTCTCCTTCGCGAGGCCAAAAATTATATATATATATATATATAATTGCGATCATGATGAACAAGATGCATAGGATAAAACTTCTGATGAAATTCCAATTTCAATCGTTTGTAATTCCAAGACCTCATATCATCACATAGCCTATACCATGTAGATGCATCTCCCCTCAAAGATAAAGGGAAAACCTTCTTCTTAACAACATCTCCGGGTACACCTGCAAGATTAAATAATCCACAAACTTCATCCACATATATCAGATGTTCATCAGGATGTTTTGTTCCATCTCCTAGAAAAGGATTAGCTAGCAGTTTTTCTATCATACCCGCAGGAACTTCAAAGCAAGCATTTTCATTTTCATATTCATTTTCAGTAGGTTCAATAGGTTGAGGAGCAACTCTTTGCTCTAATGGTCAGGGTGAAGATACCCCGAACAAGCCCCTCAGAGGATTACTTTCCATAGTAACATGTGACAGTAAATTTCAGCACACTATATAAATTTTTCCTTACCAAATTCCACCTACCAAAGGCGCTTCACTCCCCGGCAACGGCGCTAGAAAAGAGTCTTGATGACCCACAAGTATAGGGGATCTATCGTTGTCCTTCCGATAAGTAAGAGTGTCGAACCCAACGGGGAGCAGAAGGAAATGATAAGCGGTTTTCAGCAAGGTATTCTCTGCAAGTACTGAAATAAGTGGTAACAGATAGTTTTGTGATAGGATAATTTGTAACGAGCAACAAGTAACAAAAGTAAATAAAGTGCAGCAAGGTGGCCCAATCCTTTTGTAGCAAAGGACAAGCCTTAATAAACTCTTATATGATGTAAAGCACTCCCGAGGACACATGGGAATATCGTCAAGCTAGTTTTCATCATGTTCATATGATTCACGTTCGGTACTTTGATAATTTGGTATGTGGGTGGACCGGTGCTTGGGTGCTGCCCTTACTTGGACAAGCATCCCACTTATGATTAACCTCTATTGCAAGCATCCGCAACTACAACAAAAGTATTAAGGTAAACCTAACCATAGCATGAAACATATGGATCCAAATCAGCCCCTTACGAAGCAACGCATAAACTAGGGTTTAAGCTTCTGTCACTCTAGCAACCCATCATCTACTTATTACTCCCCAATGCCTTCCTCTAGGCCCAAACAATGGTGAAGTGTCATGTAGTCGACGTTCACATAACACCACTAGAGGAGAGACAACATACATCTGATAAAAAATATCAAACAAAAACGAAATTCACATGACTACTAATAGCAAGACTTCTCCCATGTCCTCAAGAACAAAAGTAACTACTCACAAAGCATAAACATGTTCATAATCAGAGGGGTATTAATATGCATATAGGATCTGAATATACGATCTTCCACCAATTAAACCAACTAGCATCAGCTACAAGGAGTCATTAACACTACTAGCAACCTACTAGCACCAATCCCAGACTTAGAGACAAGAATTGGATACAAGAGATGGACTAGGGTTTTGAGATGAGATGGTGCTGATGAAGATGTTGATGGAGATTGCCCTCTCCCGATGAAAGGAGCGATGGTGATGACGATGGCGATGATTTCCCCCTCCGTGAGGGAAGTTTCCCCGGCAGAACAGCTCCGCCAAAGCCCTAGATTGGTTCCGCCAAGGTTCCGCCTCGTGGCAGCGGAGTTTCGTTCGAGAAGATGGCTTATGATTTTTTCCATCGAAAGACTTCATATAGCAGAACCCTCGTGGGAAGGGTGTGGCCCCCCTGGTGAGTTTCTTCCACTGAGTATTTTTTATATATTTGGAAAACATCATCCATGAAGTTTCAGGACTTTTGGAGCTGTGCAGAATAGGTCTCTAATATTTGCTCCTTTTCCAGCACAGAATCCCAGCTGCCGGCATTCTCCCTCTTTATGTTAACCTTGTAAAATAGGAGAGAATAGGCATAAGTATTGTAACATAATGTGTAATAACAACCCATAATGCAATAAATATTGATATAAAATCATGATGCAAAATGGACGTATCACCGGAGCACGTGTGATGGTGTGAGGGCCACTTCCCGTTCGCCATAAAGAGAAGATGGACATGAAGGGGAAAGGAATGGCAAAGAAGAATGGCATAGATATTTTCTCTGAATTTTAGGATAGAAAGGGCCAAGAGGATTGAATGTAGTGATTAATTGCAGATTTTATGTGATGAATTGCAGATTCGAAGAGATACTTTGAGGTACCTGGTGGTAGTCGCAGCAGCTCCAACTCCAATCCAAGTACCCAGGAAAGTGGCAATGCTCCAGGCCAATCCGTTCATCAAAATCAAGCGAATACCGTGGAAACATATAATGCAAAATATTTGCCCTCTCAACAAGTGGAAGAAGAGATTCCATATTCCATGGAAGCCATAGTCGAGGAGAATGTTGAGGTTCTAGGAGATGAAGGTATAACCGTTTTCTCAATGGATTACATAAAGGATGATCCAGGACTTCGCATTCCACTTGATAGATTTATCCCGAATATTGGAGATGATGTTAGATTTGCTTACATTGAGATGGGTCCAACTCAACCAATTTGTCCCAATTTTCCATGAAATAAAGATGAAAGATGCTTTCGAATGGAATAAATTTGGTTACTATCACTATTGTTTTCTTTTTTAACATGATCGAATGGATGATAAATTTGGTTATGAGGTTTTCTCCAAATTAGGGCATGACAATTGGAAAAATGTAGTCGCAGCATTCCGTAAGCATGTCAGTGGGGCAACTAGCATCCACAATATGTGAAATACAGCACATGAAGATTTCAAAGATCAAAGGGCAAGTTTGAAAACTAAAGTTACAACTTACAACAACGAGTCACTAGTCAAGTATGAAACTCATGTAGATACATCTTTGGGCATTGTAAGTTATCTAGCATTGCCATTGCAAGGTGAACCATTCCATGGGCATGATGAATCCGCTTCTTCTTTGAATGAGGGGAATTTTTTAGAGTTACTTGATTGGGTCAAAGAAAGGTGTCGGAAAGTGAAACTTGCATTTGATGAGCTATGTCCTAAAATATGTTTGCATTTTCATTGTACTTGGCTATTCTATTTAGGATTATATGAAAATATTGGTGTGCACTGCTGGTTCGTATTATTTATGTTGGTTGTGCACAATTTTTTTGGCTTAAGAGTTCGCCCCACCTCAAAAAAGTTTCGTTCTCCGCCACTGGTTCACATGACACCACTAAAGTAAGCAACAACATACATATCATCAAAATATCGAACTAATACCAAATTCACATGATTACTTATGACAAGACTTCTCCCATGTCCTCAAGAACAAAAGTACCTACTCACAAATCATATTCATGTTCAATATCAGAGGGGTATTAAATATCATCAGGGATCTAAACATATAATCTTCCACCAAATAAACCAACTAGCATCAACTACAAGATGTAATCAACAATACTAGCAACCCACATGTACCAATCTGAGGTTTTGAGACAGAGATTGGATACAAGAGATGAACTAGGGTTTGAGATGAGATGGTGCTAGTGAAGATGTTGATGAAGATTGATCCTCCCATGATGAGAGGGTTGTTGGTGATGTCGATGGCTTCGATGTCCCCCTCCCAGAGGGAAGTGTTCCCGGCGGAATCGCTCACCGAAGAGCAAAAGTGCTCATGCCCAGGTTCCGCCTCGAGACGGCGGCGCTTTGTCCCTATAGTCCTCTCTTAATTTTTCATAGGTCAAAACCCTTCATATAGCAAAAGATGGGGGCTGGAGGCCTGCCAATGGCCCCATAAGGCACTAGGGCGCACTCAGGGGGGTTGTTGCGCCCTACTGCCTTGTGGGCAGCTGGTGGGTGATACGTCCATTTTGCATCATGTTTACCTACTATGATTTATAATGTTGTTATGCATAATAATGCTTTATGGAGTAATTCTAATGCCTTTTCTATCATAATATGCAAGGTTTACATAAAGAAGGAGAATACCGGCAGCTTGAATTCTGGACCTGAAAAAGGTACATTAGAGATACCTATTCTGCACATCTCTAAATGAGCTGAAATTTTACGGAGAATTATTTTGGAACATATAATAATTATTGGAGAAAAGAACCACCGGAGGGGGGCCACCTGGTGCCCACAAGACACCAGGATGCGCAAGGCCCCTAGGCGCGCCCTGGTAGGTTGTGGCCAGCCCAACCCACCTCTGATGCCCATCTTATGGTACATATGGTCTTTTGACCTAGAAAAAAGAGGACTTTTAGGATGGAGCGTTGCCATCTCGAGGAGGAATTTCGGCAGGAGCACTTTTGCCCTCCGGTGGAGCGATTACTCCGGGGGAACTTCCTTCCCGGAGGGGAAAATCGAAGCCATCACCATGACCAACAACCCTCTCACCTTTGGGAGGCCAATCTCCATCAACATCTTCAACAACACCATCTCATCTCAAACCCTGGTTCATCTCTTGTGTTCAATATTTGTACCGGAACCTCAGATTGGTACCTGTGGGTGACTAGTAGTGTTGATTACATCTTGTAGTTGATTACTATATGGTTTATTTGGTGGAAGATTATATGTTCAGATCCATTGTGCTATTTAATACCCCTTTGATCTTGAGCATTAATATCATTTGTGAGTAGTTACCTTTGTTCTTGAGGTCACAGGAGAAGTCATGTTGCAAGTAATCATGTGAATTTGATATGTGTTCGATATTTTGGTGATATGCATGTTGTGATTCCCTTAGTGGTGTCATGTGAACGTTGACTACATGACACTTCACCATCTTTGGGCCTAAGGGAATGCACTGTGGAGTAGTTATTAGATGATGGGTTGCTAGAGTGACAGAAGCTTAAACCCTAGTTTATGCGCTACTTCGTAAGGGACTGATTTGGATCCATATGTTTAATGCTATGGTTAGATTTGATCTTAATACTTTTCTCGTAGTTGCGGATGCTTGCGAGGGGGTTAATTATAAGTGGGAGGTTTTTTCAAGTAAGAACAACACCCAAGCACCGGTCCACCCACATATCAAATTATCAAAGTAGCGAATGCAAATCAAACCAACATGATGAAAGTGACTAGATGGAATTCCCATGTGTCCTCAAGAACGCTTTGCTTATTATAAGAGATCATTTTAGCCTGTCCTTTGCTACAAAAGGATTGGGCTACTTTGATGCACTTTATTTACTGTTACTATTACTTGCTCATTACAAATTATCTTGCTATCAAACTACCTGTTACCGACAATTTCAGTGCTTCCAGAAATTACTTTGCTGAAAACCACTTGTCATTTCCTTCTGCTCCTCATTGGGTTCGACACTCTTACTTATCAAAAGGACTACGATTGATCCCCTATTGTCGGTGTCAAAACCGGCGGATCTCAGGTAGGGGGTCCCGAGCTGTGCGTCTGAGGTTGATGGTAACAGGAGACAGGGAACACAGTGTTTACCCAGGTTCGGGCCCTCTCGATGGAGGTAAAACCCTACGTCCTGCTAGATTAATATTGATGAGTATGGGGGTTACAATAGTTGATCTACCACGAGATCATAATGGCTAAAACCCTAGAAGTCTAGCCTATCTGATTATGATTGTTCTGCGCCTCTACGGACTAAACCCTCCGGTTTATATTGACACCGGAGGGGACCAGGGTTGTACAAAGTCAGTTACAGAGAAAGGAATCTTCATATTGGGATGCCAAGCTTGCCTTCCACGCCAAGGAAAGTCCCATTCGGACACGGGTGGGAGTCTTCGGTCTTGCATCTTAACTGTCCATCAGTCCGGCCTACATACCACAGTCCGGACGCCCGAGGACCCCCTAATCTAGGACTCCCTCAGTAGCCCCTGAACCAGGCTTCAATGACGAGGTGTCCAGCGCGTAAATTGGCTTCGGCATTGCAAGGCGGGTTCCTTCTCCAAACATTCCAACACCGTCTTCGGACGCAACGAGCGTATCCGGCTCTACAAAACAAATACCACACACCACCACAGAGGAAACACTATTTTGCGAGTCCAATCTGCTGACAATTTTTTTGTGATGTGATATCACGTCACCATCTGGTTATTATATTGAACCGTTTTTTTCTTTGCTCACCGTTCCACGTTCCAAGACGCGATTTCATTGGCACGTCTTGTCGAAGCAGAGATCATGCCCCCTTATTGCGGGATCCTCATCAACACAGGCGTGGGGATTCCAACCGTCCGGTTGGCATGATTCCTTAAGAATAGGAAGGTTTCAAGGTCGAGGAAGAGGTGTTTGATATTTATTGCCTTTATAAAGGGACTAAGGCCCGTCTGGCTTCTTTACGCCAACTCTTTCCTCATCCTCTCCAACCTCGAGCTCCAGCACCCAAGGTTTCAATTGTTTCAAGCTTCCCAGTCATGGCCGGCCCTAGTCCTCAAGGTCGGTGGGTGCCTTCCTCCGTCACAGAGGAGGACATTGCGAAGCTCCGAGCGGCTAGATATCTGACCGCGGAAATCCCCCACAGGCTCCGTGCTCAAGGGCAGGTTATTCCTATTCCCAGATCCAGCGAGAGGGTCGTATTCATCTCCCACTTCCTCCGAGGGCTGGGGTTCGCCCTCTACCCCTTTGTTCGAGGGCTTATGTTCTATTACGGGCGATCTAACTCCAGACTCTTTCCTTCATATCTTGGCATTCATTATTACATGCAAAGCTTTCCTCTGTATTCCCCCACACTTCGGCTTGTGGCTTAAGACCTTTAATGTGAAGCCGAAGGTAGTCGATGAGGGACGCGCAGAGTGCGGTGGTGCTACAGTGGGTAAACTTATCAATGCTCCCTGGCTAAAAGGATCCTTCACAGAATCTTCCGACTTATGGCAAAGGGAGTGGTTTTATATCACTGAGCCCCATGGCACCAAGTGGGCAGCTACACCTGCGTTCCGATCTGGCCCTCCAATTCAGCTCGCATCATGGGTCAATAAGGGGTTGGACTGGGGATCAACCGATGAAGTGCAGACTCTTTAGAGCCGCATCCGGAGTCTCCTTGAGAGGGACACTGAACTCATCGACGTGATTCAAGTAATGCTAGTCCGTCGGGTCCTCCCATGCCAAAGATGGCCCTCCACATGTGGGAGTTTAATCCAGAAGGACCACGAACCCTTCAGCACTTCTTCGATGCGACACATAGAGGAATGTGGAAGTTATTTTTCAGGAAACGAAAATAGTGGCCGGACACCACAGAAGACATCGGCCTCGACTGCAACCATCCGGATACCTCGGTAAGCACTCGATTCTTGAACACAGCTTGGATACGCATCTCATGATAATGTGCTGAGAAAACCATCTTCTTCCAGGGCTGGATAAAGAAGGCAGAGCGAATCAGGTGTTCGGCTCCTCTTCCCGAAGACTTAGCTAGTCCCATACTAGCAAGGATGCTGGTCCCGATGCCATACCAGGCGCCGGTGGAGGAGGAGATTGAGAAGAGCGGGGGAGCCAAAGGCGGCTTCCATCCTAGAGGCAAACCACCCACTGTGTCCGGGGAGACTAGGGATCCCTCTTCCAAAGACAAAAGGGAAGAAGAAGCTGACATCCCTTCTTCCCATGGTAAGAAAAGGGCCGCCTCCGAGAGTTGGGAGGTAAGGGCTCCTAAGCATGGCAAAACGCCCCTGTCGGGCGGTTCAGGATCGGAAGGTGTTGTTGTCGCACAATCCCTTCATAAGGACAAGCCTCCAGCCGAATTGTAAGTGAACAAAGATATTTTAAACATACCCCGTTCCTTTTCTCTTTGCAAAGGTAACATCTAGAATATGCATTTTGTAGTCCGGCACACAGTCTTCCTCAACAATCCTCCTCCTCGGGGGACCTTTTACCCGAGATGATGGAAAGCGAAACGCCTCCACAAGCTTCCTCGCCCAACAGGGTGGACGACGTCGAGGTGTCATCCCAGAGGGTCTCTCCCGATGGGGCGATAATAGAGCCAGCGCCCCAAGGTGAAACTTCAGTCGCCTAGAGTCCGAAGTGTGCGGTCCCTACAAGGGTTAACAATAAAGGCTATGGACTATCCGGTTTACAGCTGAAGGCGACTCTAGGGTCGAGTAAACCTACCCTGTCGAAGGGAGTCCGTACTGCCACAGCTGCTTCCAGGAATCCGTTTGTGCCGCATACACTGACGGACATGTTACGGTGTTTGTCAATCTCAGATGATCATCGTACCTTGATGGGTACGGTGGTAGAGAGGATTCTGTCCACGAAAGGTGGATTGAATGAAGCCTTCATGAGCCTACTAAGAGGCTTTGAGGTATGTAATGTTCGATTGTGCTTTATACACAAAAATGCACCTGTGTAAAGATAGTATCCCTTGAGACTCTGGTTGGCGCCAAAAGGTAGGCAATCAGAGGATCTAAAAAGATGTCCTTAGGTAATAATCTAATGACTCAAAACACATGTTGGTACCTCCATGACGACTTCACACGCTACAGAGGTTGCAGGTCTGGAGCATAAGCTTGATGTGGCGGATAACGACATCACGCTTATTAACAGGCGACTCGACGAGGCGCAAGGTATGTGTTAGAATATGTATAGTAACACAAGCACGAAGCTAGAATTATGTTCTGAGACGTGCGTATCTGCAGATGGTGCTGCCGTGGTTGAGACTCTTTGGGCTGAACTTGACCAAGCCAAGGAGCAAGCCCGGATGAGTAATGTGGCTGCCCAGAAGGCAGCTGATGAGTTAGAAGCCAGACAGGCCGCGCAGTGCCAGTGTGAGGAGAGAATGGCCACTATGGTGCACGAGCTGAAGGAAGCCACTGTCCAGTGCGAATTCCTCGAGAAGGATAACAAGGCCAAAGCGACCGATCTTGACAAGGCATTACAAGAGGCAAGAGAAGCACGATCTGAGTCTAGAGCGGCTCGAGAAGAAATCTGGCAAGCTAGGGAAGTAGCGGCCGGTAAGCCTTTCTTATTACAAACTAAGTTTGGCAATTCGAAGTATGCCCCTCTTAATCAAATGTGGAGCTCCCCATGCACCTTTTTGGACTTGCCGAAGAGTGCCTCCGATGCGGCGCGGTTTTACGAAGCGCGGGAAGGGCATGCAACGGAGAAGATTTTTTGGTCACAATTCGGCATGCCGAAGTGCCCACTGTTACTGAACGAACATATGGCCCAGTGGGCCGAGCTCCACAAAATATCCAGCTCTGCCATGAAGGACATCGTAGTCCGGCTATGGCCAACTGAGCCAATTCCGAAGAGTTATTTCGGTTTGGTACGGCGACTAAGTGATGCGATGCCGTGTATCGACGCTGTTAAGCGGGCCACGTGCATTGAAGGTGCACGGATGGCCCTTGCCCGAGTGAAGACGTACTGGGCGAAGATGAAGGCCACCGATGTTGCAGCGAAAAGTCCACCTGAGGGCAAGGAGCATCACACACCAGAGTATTATTTTGAAGATGTCTTAGAGGGTGCCCGCTTGATAGAGGGTCAGTGCTCGAAAGAGATGATGTTCGAGTGAAATGTATTGAGATTGTAAAAACAATATTATTATAATTTAAGATTAGGCCTAGAAGTTGTGGCTCCTCCTGTGCGGCCGTTTTTGTACAATCTGAAAGTTTTCCAGTCATCGGCGGTGTTCGGAAAAGCACTTGATCACTCTTGATCCAACGTCTTGATCCGTGAAGGAGGTGTCAATGCGGCGAACTAGGCAATTGGACTACAGGGCTTCAGTACTTTCACTTAGCCATAGGAGTTTGACGGTGGGTCTATGATATAGCCCCTAGTATGTACGAAATCATCCGAGTACGGTGCGTTACAGGAGGAATCGCGAAAGATTCTAATAAGTCATCGAGTGGTTGACCAGCTCTCGCCGCATCATGACAGTCAGTTTTCGGCTTTCTCTACTGAGGTGCTCATCCGGATAAACCGAGACACAATCGCTGTAGTTCTCCCTTTACTACCCTAGCCGATATAGCGGAGCGTAAGGTAGTAAGCACAGGAGCTGGGAACCCAACTATTGACCAAAGACATGATTCGGAGCTGATGCATATAAGGCCAAACTCGCGACGCCAAACTGTGCTATAAAGCTGTTCGGACTTGTCATCAATTCATTTGTTCCCATATCAAGCCCCTAGCAACCCGTGCCGAAGTGTGAGTGTGAAATGACTATGTTTACCGGGATCTAATTGATATATCAATTTCCTTTTTTCAAATAATAATGCTGCGACCCTGGCTATTTGACATGCCGATGGTCGAAGGCTGAGGGAGAAGGCACTTTACAGGCTCAAAAATAGAGAGTGCGGTCTACACAATTATTTGGACCTCCTGTCGCACGTCTGCGCCGCCTTGCCTCGGTTAAAGGTTTCCTTTAATAGGAACAACCTTGGGGTAAGTGTATGAAGCCGAACTCCGAAAGAGTCTGTGAGGTGACCAATATTTTGCATCACCTACGATAAGATAAAAAGAAATAGTTAGAAATGAAAAGGAGGAAATGGGAGTGCTTGTAGGCTTGCCCGTATTGTGCCTCCGTCGATAGCCAGGGTATTTTAAGTGCATAATTATGCATGCGCGGTATAAACTTCGCGTGATTGTGAGGCGAACGACGGAGGCTGAACTGCTAATCCTGCTCTGGGACAGATTGGTTCCATTTAATGGAGACCGGCGGCTTAATGGCCGATGAATTGTGCGGCTTGACGAGGCCACTTTGTGCTTCGGCTGTAATGGCCGTAGTACAATCCCCTGTACGGAAGGAGTGTCCTGTTTTTTCGTTTATTTGTATGACTTCTACAACGGGTATTGCTCCTTTGAGGATTGTTGTGGTGGGTTTGATTCTAGAAGGATAAATGCCCTTTTTTGTTGATAGTGTTTTGGTACAGTAGATTAAGGCCACTGCCACTCTCCCTAAGGACTTTCGTGAGATGGAACCCGTCAATAATTGGATTGATGATCAGAGCTGCCGATCCTTCGGGACGAGTATGACTAATTTTTGGGGGAATTCGCTCTATGGCCGTATGTGTCCCGTAGTGCGCACGTGTGTGGGGGGGGGGGTTGCTTCTGAACTCCGGTATTCGGCCGGCGAGTCTCTTCGTCATTGCTGTCACTGGGCGGCCCCTTCCCCTTGTGTCCGGCTTTTAATTTGCCAGCTTGTTTGAAGACCCAACATCTTCTGTTGATATGGGTAGCTGGTTTATCAGGGGTGCCATGAATCTGGCATGGCCGATCCAATATCTTATCAAGGTTGGATGGTCCGTCTCTATTTGCCTTGGATGGTTTTTTCCGTTGACCGGGCTTGGAGCCGCTGAATCCGACGTTAACTGCTGTGTCTTGTGTTATTTCATCATTATTACGACGCTTGTATTTATTGCGTCGTGGCTTTCTGTTGCCGTATCAGACTTCAGAAGTGCCTGGGTCGCTGGCGCCATTGCTCCTACGAACGAGCCAGCTGTCTTCTCCTGCGCAAAAGCGGGTCATAAGAGCAGTAAGGGCTGTCATGGATTTTGGTTTTTCCTGACTGAGGTGGCGAGTGAGCCATTCGTCCCGAACGCTGTGTTTGAAGGCCGCGAGGGCTTCGGCGTCCAGACAATCCACAATTTGGTTCTTTTTAATTGAGAACATAGTCTAGAGCTTTCTGACTGACTCTTTGGGCTGCTGTATGATGTGACTTAAGTCATCGACGTCTGGTGGCCGGACATATGTGCCTTGGAAGTTATCACGAAAGGCGTCTTCCAGGTCTTCCTAGCTGCCAACGGAGTTCTCTGGAAGGTTGGTTAACCAGTGCCAAGCTGGTCCTTTTAGTTTTAGTGGTAGGTATTTAATGGCGTGAAGGTCATCACCGCGGGCCATGTGGATATGGAGAAGATAGTCCTCAATCCATACCACGGGATCCGTTGTTCCATTGTATGATTCAATATTCATGGGTTTAAACCCTTTCGGGAATTCGTGGTCCATTACTTCGTCGGTGAAGCAAAGTGGGTGAGCGGCGCCTCTATATCGGGCCATGTCGCGACGTAGCTCGGATGGAGTCCGTCTACGGTTCTTGGCCCGGGCGTGAGAATGACTATTGCGTCCGGCAAGATAGCCGTTATCACGTGTCGGGGCACGTCCCCGTGATCCATAGATCGACCTGTTCTGACCTGCTTTACTGTCCAAGTCCTGGCGTAGGTCGTATGTGTGTCCCTGAGCTGTTTTATCTCTGCCTTTACGGTGAGGTAGGGCAGGCTGGTGTTCGGCTTGAGTTGCCGCTTTTCCCGACCACGTGTTGGTCGGTCATCCGCACTGCATGATGGTGGTATGGGCTCCAACGCCTCGTCATCGAACTAAGGTAGCAATTTGCGCTTCGGGTAGCTTTTGGCTGGGCGCTTGAGGCCGTATTCCTCGACTGCCAGGACGTCAGTCCATCTATCGTTGAGCAGATCTTGATCAACTTGAAGTTGTTGCTGTTTCTTTTTCAGGCTCCTTGCGGTGGCTATTAGCTGGCGCTTGAAGTGCTCTTGCTCAAGAGGTTCCTCAGGCACGATAAAATCCTTGGTGCCGAGGCTCGCCTCTTCCTCGGAGAGCGGAAGATAATTATTGTCCTCCGAGTCTTTGTGCGTGGCCTGCTCATCAGGGCTAACTTGCCTGTCTTCCCGTTCATCTTGTTCGGAAGTCGCCTCAACGGGGTCTTCATTGTCTTCGGCACCATCCGGAGTGTTATCTTCTCCTGTGCTGGTGTTGCTGTCTTTGCTGCGGCGTGGCTTAGAGCGGCGCCGCTGACGCCGGCGCTTTGGTTGTATCTCGGGAGGTTTATCCTCAACTGGATCTTCCTTGTCATCGCCACTATTCTCTTTTGGTGCATTGATGTCTACTACACAACCTTCTTCTTGTAGACGTTGTTGGGCCTCCAAGTGCAGAGGTTTGTAGGACAGTAGCAAATTTCCCTCAAGTGGATGACCTAAGGGTTTATCAATCCGTAGGAGGCGTAGGATGAAGATGGTCTCTCTCAAGCAACCCTGCAACCAAATAACAAAGAGTCTCTTGTGTCCCCAACACACCCAATACAATGGTAAATTGTATAGGTGCACTAGTTCGGCGAAGAGATGGTCATACAAGTGGTATATGGATGGTAGATAAAGGTTTTTGTAATCTGAAAATATAAAAACAGCAAGGTAACAAATGATAAAAGTGAGCGTAAATGGTATTGCAATGTGTTGAAACAAGGCCTAGGGTTCATACTTTCACTAGTGCAAGTCCTCTCAACAATAATAACATAATTGGATCACATAACTATCCCTCAACATGCAACAAAGAGTCACTCCAAAGTCACTAATAGCGGAGAACGAACGAAGAGATTATGGTAGGGTACAAAACCACCTCAAAGTTATTCTTTCCAATCAAACCGTTGGGCTATTCCTATAAGTGTCACAAACAGCCCTAGAGTTCGTACTAGAATAACACCTTAAGACACAAATCAACCAAAACCCTAATGTCACCAAGATACTCCAATGTCACCTCAAGTATCCGTGGGTATGATTATACGATATGCGTCACACAATCTCATATTCATCTATTCAACCAAACAAAGGACCTCAAAGAGTGCCCCAAAGTTCTACCAGAGAATCACGATGTGTGCCAACCCCTATGCATAGGTTCATGGGCGGAACCCGCAAGTTGATCACCAAAACATACATCAAGTGAATCACGTGGTATCCCATTTTCACCACAGATACGCACGGCAAGAGATACATCAAGTGTTCTCAAATCTTTAAAGACTCAATCCGATAAGATAACTTCAAAGGGGAAACTCAACTCATTACAAGAGAGTAGAGGGGGAAGAAACATCATAGGATCCAACTATAATAGCAAAGCTCGCGATACATCAAGATCGTATCATCTCAAGAACACGAGAGAGAGAGATCAAACACATAGCTACTGGTACATACCCTCAGCCCCAAGGGAGAACTACTCCATCCTCATCATGGAGAGCACCGGGATGATGAAGATGGCCACCGGAGAGGGATTTCCCCTCCGGCAGGGTGCCGGAACGGGCCTAGATTGGTTTTCGGTGGCTACGGAGGCTTCTGGTGGTGGAACTCCCGATCTATTGTCTGTTCTGGAAGTTTTTGGGTACGTGATTATATATGGGTGCAGGAAGTACGTCGGTGGAGCTTCGGGGGCCCCACGAGGTAGGGGGCGCGCCGTAGGGGGGCGCCCCCACCCTCATGAGCACCTCCCTTGGCTCCCGACGTGGCGTCCAAGTCCATCTGGTAGCTTTCCTTCCAAAAATAACTTCTCTAGTTGATTTCGTTCCGTTTCGACTCCGTTTGATATTCCTTTTCTTCAAAACACTGAAATAGGCAAAAAAAGCAATTCTGGGTTGGGCCTAAGGTTAATATGTTAGTCCCAAAAATAATATAGAAGTGGATAATAAAGCCCAATATTGCCCAAAACAGTAGATAACATAGAATGGAGCAATCAAAAATTATAGATACGTTGGAGACGTATCAAGCATCCCCAAGCTTAATTCCTGCTCGTCCTCAAGTAGGTAAATGATAAAAACAGAATTTTTGATGCGGAGTGCTACTTGGCATAATTTCAATGTAATTCTTCTTAATTGTGGCATGAATATTCAGATCCATAAGATTCAAGACGAAAGTTCATATTGACATAAAATGATAATACTTCAAGCATACTAACTAAGCAATTATGCCTTCTCAAAATAACATGGCCAAAGAAAGTTCATCCCTACAAAATCATATAGTTTAGTCATGGTCCATTTTCGTCACACAAGAATGCTCTCATCATGCACAACCCCGATGACAAGCCAAGCAATTGTTTCATACTTTAGTAATCTCAAACCTATAAACTTTCACGCAATACATGAGCGCGAGCCATGGACATGGCACTATGGGTGGAATAGAATAATGAGGGGGTTATGTGGAGAAGACAAAAAAGGAGAAAGTCTCACATCAACGAGGCTAATCAATGGGCTATGGAGATGCCCACCGATTGATGTTAATGCAAGGAGTAGGGATTGCCATGTAACTGATGCACTAGAGCTATAGATGTATGAAAGCTCAACAATAGAAACTACTGGGTGTGCATCCAACTTGCTTGCTCATGAAGACCTAGGGCACTTGAGGAGGCCCATTGTTGGAATATACAAGCCAAGTTCTATAATGAATAATTCCCACTGGTATATGAAAGTGACAAAACAAGAGACTCTCTACTATGAAGATCATGGTGCTACTTTGAGGCACAAATGTGGTAAAGGATAGTAACATTGTCCCTTCTCTCTTTTTCTCTCATTTTTTGGGCCTTCCCCCTTTTTTATGGCCTTTCTCTTTTTTTGGGCCTTCTCTTTTTTATGGCCTTTTTTTATTTATTCCTCACTTGGGACAATGCTCTAATAATGATGATCATCACATTTCTATTTATTTACAACTCAATGATTACAACTCGATACTAGAACAAAGATGACTCTATATGAATGCCTCCGGCGGTGTACCGGGATATGCAATGAACCAAGAGTGACATGTATGAAAGAATTATGAAAGGTGGCATTGCCACAAATACTATGTCAACTACATGATCATGCTAAGCAATATGACAATAATGAATGTGTCATGAGGAACGAAATGGTGGAAAGTTGCATGGCAATATATCTCGGAATGGCTATGGAAATGCCATAATAGGTAGTTATGGTGGCTGTTTTGAGGAAGATATAAGGAGGTTTATGTGTGATAGAGCGTATCATATCACGGGGTTTGGATGCACCGGCGAAGTTTGCGCCAACCCTCAATGTGAGAAAGGGCAATGCACGGTACCGAAGAGGCTAGCAAGGATGGAAGGGTGAGAGTGCGTATAATCCATGGACTCAACATTAGTCATAAAGAACTCACATACTTATTGCAAAAATCTACAAGTCATCAAAAACCTCGGCACTACGCACATGCTCCTAGGGGGATAGATTGGTAGGAAAAGACCATCGCTCGTCCCCGACCGCCACTCATAAGGAGGACAATCAAATAACACCTCATGTTTCAAATTTGTTACACAACATTTACCATACGTGCATGCTACGGGACTTGAAAACTTCAACACACGCACTTCTCAAATTCACAAGTACTCAAATAGCACAACTTTGATATTATTATCTCCATATCTCAAAACAATCATCAAGCATCAAACTTCTCTTAGTATTCAATACTCTATATGAAAGTTTTTACTATTCTTGGATGCCTAGCATGTTAGGATTTTAAGCAAATTACCATGCTATTAAGACTCTCAAAATAATCTAGGTGAAGCATGAGAGTTCATATATTTCTTCAAAATAAAACTACCACCACGCTCTAAAAGATATAAGTGAAGCACTAGAGCAAATGACAAACTACTCTGAAAGATATAAGTGAAGATCAATGAGTAGTTGAATAATTATGCAAATATGTGAAGACTCTCTAACATTTAAGAATTTAAGATCTTGGTATTTTATTCAAACAGAAAGCAAAGCAAAATAAAATGACATTCTAAGAATGGCAAACATCATGTGATGAAGCAAAAACTTAGGATCAACCGAAACTAACCGATAGTTATTGAAGAAGAAAGGTGGGATGCCAACCGGGGCATCCCCAAGCTTAGACGCTTCAGACTTCTTGAAATATTATCTTGGGTTGCCTTGGGCATCCCCAAGCTTGAGATTTTGTGTCTCCTTAATTCCTCTCATATCACGGTCTCCCTAAATCTCAAAAGCTTCATCCACACAAAACTCAACAAGGACTCGTGAGATAAGTTAGTATAAACCATTGCCAAAACCTTATCATACTCTATTGTAGCAAATCATTAAAATTATTACTCAACATTGCATACTAAATGCCTCTGCATATTTAATAGTCCTATCCTCAAATAGAATCATTAAAGAAGCAAACATATGCAAACAATGCAAACATAACAGCAATCTGCCTAAACAGGATAGTCTGTAAAGAATGCAGCAACATCCATACTTCCCTAGCTCCAAAAATTATGAAATAAACTTCCCACTGTATTAAATTTATCAGAGCTTAATATGCAAAAGGTTTCAACATTTTATCACATTCTGACTTTTCTAGGGAATTATTGCGACAGCGGTAAACTTTCTGTTTTCAAACATCAACATGTGGACTTCTAAAATAGGCATAGTAAAGACTATCAATGCGACTTTTATTGAAATAAAATATGAAAAACATTGTTCTAAATAACAGCAAGAAAATATTAACAAAATAAATTGATGCTCCAATAAAAACACATATCATGTGGTAAATAAAAATATAGCTCCAAGTAAAGTTACCGATGAACGAAGACGAAAGAGGGGATGCCTTCCGGGGCATCCCCAAGCTTAGGCTCTTGGCTATCCTTGAATATTACCTTGGGGTGCCTTGTGCATACCCAAGATTAGGCTCTTTCCACTCCTTATTCCATAGTCTATCGAATCCTTACCCAAAACTTGAAAACTTCACAACACAAAACTTAACAGAAAACTCGTAAGCTCCGTTAGTATAAGAAAATAAATCACCACTTCAAGGTACTGTAATGAACTCATTCTTTATTTATATTGGTGTTATACCTACTTTATTCCAACTTCTCTATGGTTTATAAACTATTTTACTAGCCATAGATTCATCAAAATAAGCAAACAACACACGAAAAACAGAATCTGTCAAGAACAGAACAGTCTGTAGTAATCTGTAGCTAGCGCAAGATTTGGAACCCAAAAAATTCTAAAATAAATTTATGGACGTGAGGAATTTATCTATTAATCATCTGCAAAAATAATTAACTAAATATCACTTTCCAAATAAAAATGGCAGTAGTTCTCATGAGCGCTAAAGTTTCTGTTTTTACAGCAAGTTCAACAAGACTTTCCCAAGTCTTCCCAATGGTTCTACTTGGTACAAACACTAATTAAACACAAAAAACACAACCAAAACAGAGGATAGATAAATTATTTATTACTAAACAGGAGCAAAAATCAAGGAATAAAAATAAAATTGGTTTGCCTCCCAACAAGCGCTATCGTTTAACGCCCCTAGCTAGACATAACAAGCAAGAATAGATCTAGGTATTGCCATCTTTAGTAGGCAATCCATAAGTGGCTCTCATGATAGATTCATAAGGTAATTTAATTTTGTTTATAGTAAAGTGTTCCATGCCTTTCCTTAATGGAAATTGGAATGTAATATTTCCTTCCTTCATATCAATAATTGCACCAATCGTTCTAAGGAAAGGTCTACCAAGAATAATAGGACATGAAGGGTTGCAATCTATGTCAAGAACAATAAAATCTACGGGCACATAATTCCTATTTGCAAAAATAATAACATCATTAATTCTTCCCATAGGTTTATTAATAGTGGAATCCGCAAGGTGCAAGTTTAAAGCGCAATCATCAAAATCACGGAAACCTAACAAATCACACAAAGTCTTTGGAATCGTGGAAACACTAGCACCCAAATCACATAAAGCATAGCATTCATGATATTTAATTTTAATTTTAATAGTTGGTTCCCACTTATCATAAAGTTTTCTAGGGATAGAAACTTCCAATTCAAGTTTTTTTCAAAGATCGCATCAAGGCATCAACGATATGTTTAGTAAACTCTTTATTTTGACTATAAGCGTGAGGAGAATTTAGCACGGATTGTAACAAGGAAATAAAATCAATCAAAGAGCAATTTTCATAGTTAAATTCCTTGAAATCCATAATAGTGGGTTTGGCAACATCTAGGGTTTTAATTTCTTCAATCCCACTTTTATCAATTTTAGCATCAAGATCAATAGATTCCGAATTCTTAGAACGCCTTCTAGGTAAAGGTGGATCATATTCAGTCCCGTCATTATCAAGATTCATATTGCAAAACAAAGATTTAATAGGGGACACATCAATAACTTTTAGATCTTCATCATTATTTTCATAGGAACTAGAAGAACACGCTCTTATAAAGGCATCTTTCTTAGCACGCATCCTAGCGGTTCTTTCTTTGCACTCATCAATGGAAATTTCTCATGGCTTTGAGAGACTCATTGATATCATGCTTAGGTGGAATAGATCTAAGTTTCAAAGAATCAACATCAAGAGAAATTCTATCAACGTTCCTAGCCAAATCATCAATCTTAAGCAATTTTTCTTCAATCATAGCATTAAAATTCTTTTGCAAAGTAATAAATTCTTTAATATTAGATCAAAATCAGAGGGCATCTTATTATAATTTCCATAAGAATTGTTGTAAGAATTACCATAATTATTAGAGGAATTACTAGGATAAGGCCTAGGATTGAAATTTCCTCTATGCGCATTGTTACCAAAATTGTTCCTACCAACAAAATTCACATCAATAGATTCATTATTATTCTCAATCAAAGTAGGCAAGGGAATATCATTAGGATCATAAGAAACACTCTTATTAGCAAATAATTTCATAAGTTCATCCATCTTTCCACTCAAAACATTAATTTCTTCTATCACATGCACCTTTTTATTAGTAGACCTTTCAGTATGCCATTGAGAATAATTAACCATAATATTATCTAGGATTCTAGTAGCTTCTCCTAAAGTGATTTCCATAAAAGTGCCTCCCGCGGACGAATCTAAAAGATTTCTAGAAGCAAAATTCAATCCCGCATAAATTTTTTGTATAATCATCCACAAATTTAAACCATGAGTAGGGCAATTACGTACCATTAATTTCATTCTCTCCCAAGCTTGTGCAACATGTTCATGATCAAGTTGCTTAAAATTCATAATATCGTTTCTAAGAGAGATGATCTTAGCGGGAGGAAAATACTTAGATATAAAAGCATCTTTGCACTTATTCCACGAATCAATACTATTTTTAGGCAAAGACGAAAACCAAGCTTTAGCACGATCTCTAAGCGAAAAAGGAAATAGCTTCAAATTAACAATATAATTATCCACATCTTTCTTCTTTTGCATGTCACACAAATCAACGAAGCTATTAAGATGGGTAGCGGCATCTTCACTAGGAAGGCCGGAAAACGGATCTTTCATGACAAGATTCAGCAAAGCAGTATTAATTTCACAAGATTCAGCATCGGTAAGAGGAGCAATCGGAGTGCTAATAAAATCATTATTGTTGGTATTGGTGAAGTCACACAATTTAGTATTATCTTGAGCCATCGTGACGAGCAAGCAAACTAACACACAAGCAAACAAAAAGGCAAACGGGCAAAAAGAGGCAAATGGAGAAAGAGAGGGAGGATAGAGAGAGAGGGCGAATAAAACGGCAAGGGTGAAGTGGGGGAGAGGAAAACGAGAGGCAAATGTCAAATAATGTAATGCGGGAGATAAGGGTATGTGATGGGTACTTGGTATGTTGACTTTTGTGAAGACCTCCCCGGTAACGGCGCCAGAAATCCTTCTTGCTACCTCTTGAGCACTGCGTTGGTTTTCCCCGAAGAGGAAGGGATGATGCAGCAAAGTAGCGTAAGTATTTCCCTCAGTTTTTGAGAACCAAGGTATCAATCCAGTAGGAGGCTACGCGCGAGTCCCTCGTACCTGCACAAAACAAATAAATCCTCGCAACCAATGCAAATAGGGGTTGTCAATCCCTATGAGGCCACTTACGAGAGTGAGATCCGATAGATATGATAAAGATAATATTTTTGGTATTTTTATGATAAATATGCAAAGTAAAATAAAGGCAAAGTAAATAGCAAAGTAGTAGGAGAACAATATGATAAAGATAGACCCGGGGGCCATAGGTTTCACTAGTGGCTTCTCTCGAGAGCATAAGTATTCTACCGTGGCTGAGCAAATTACTATTGAGCAATTGACAGAATTGAGCATAGTTATGAGAATATCTAGTCATGATCATGTATATAGGCATCACGTCCGAGACAAGTAGACCGACTCCTGCCTGCATCTACTACTATTACTCCACTCATCGACCGCTATCCAGCATGCATCTAGAGTATTAAGTTAAAAATAGAGCAACGCCTTAAGCAAGATGACATGATGTAGAGGGATAGACTCATGCAATATGAAGAAAACCCCATCTTGTTATCCTCGATGGCAACAATAAAATACATGCCTTGCTGCCCTTACTGTCACCGGGAAAGGACACCGCAAGGTTGAACCCAAAGCTAAGCACTTCTCCCATTACAAGAAAGATCAATCTAGTAGGCTAAACCAAACTGATAATTCGAAGAGACTTGCAAAGATAACCAATCATACATAAAAGAATTCAGAGAAGATTCAAATATTGTTCATAGATAGACTTGATCATAAACCCACAATTCATCGGTCTCAACAAACACACCGCAAAAAGAAGATTACATCGAATAGATCTCCACAAGAGAGGGGGAGAACATTGTATTGATCCAAAAAGAGAGAAGAAGCCATCTAGCTACTAACTATGGACTCGTAGGTCTGAGGTAAACTACTCACACTTCATCGGAGGGGCTATGGTGTTGATGTAGAAGCCCTCTGTGATCGATGCCCCCTCCGGCGGAGCTCCGGAACAGGCCCCAAGATGGGATCTCGTGGATACAGAAAGTTACAGCGGTGGAATTAGGGTTTTGGCTCCTCCTCTGATCTTTTGGGGGTACGTGGATATATATAGGAGGAAGAAGTATGTCGGTGGAGCAACAGGGGGCCCACGAGGGTGGGGGGCGCGCCTGGTAGGGTAGGGCGCGCCCCCTACCTCGTGGCCTCCTATTACGTGCCTTGACGTAGGGTCCAAGTCTCTCGGGTCTTATCTGTTGAGAAAATCACGTTCCCGAAGGTTTCATTCTGTTTGGAGTCCGTTTGATATTCCTTTTCTTCGAAACCCTAAAACAGGCAAAAACATCAATTCTGGGTTGGGCCTCCCGTTAATAGGTTAGTCCTAAAAATAATATAAAAGTGGATAATAAAGCCCAATAATGTCCGAAACAGTAGATAATATAGCATGGAGCAATCAAAAATTATAGATACGTTGGAGATGTATCACTGTGCCACTTGGAGAATTTCTTGATGAACAACTTGCTAGGGCTAGAGAGAATGAAATTATTGAAACTGATAATATTGATGAAAGTGAAGATGAAGGCTCTCCTAATAAATATGAATTACCTGTTGTGCCTGAGGGCTATGTTATGGATGAAGAAACTAAAAGAGACTTTCTTGCATGCAATGATAGAAGTGATCTTAATAAATTATTAGCTAAGCTTAAACAAAAAACTCTAAATGCTAGAATGAAATATGATCCTGCTTATGCTACTTCACCTATCTTTGTTACTGATAAGGATTATGAATTCTCTATTGATCCTGATATAATTACTTTGGTTGAATCTGATCCTTTTTATGGCTATGAATCTGAAACTGTTGTGGCACATCTTACTAAATTAAATGATATAGCCACCCTGTTCACTAATGATGAGAGAACTCGCTACTTTTATATCCTTAAAATATTTCCGTTCTCATTAAAGGGTAATGCTAAGATATGGTTTAATTCTCTTGATCCTGGTTGTGTGCGTAGTCCCCTGGATATGATTTATTACTTCTCTACTAAATATTTCCCAGCTCATAAGAAACAAGCTGCTTTAAGGGATATATATATATATAATTTTGTGCAAATTGAAGAAGAGAGTCTCCCACAAGCTTGGGGAGGCTTCTCCAATTACTTAATGCTTTGTCTGATCATCCTCTTAAGAAAAATGAAATACTTAATATCTTTTATAATGGACTAATCGATGCTTCCAGAGATTACCTGGATAGTTGTGCTGGTTCTGTTTTCAAGGAAAGAACACTGGATGAAGCTGAAATTCTATTGAATAATATGTTGACAAATGAATATAATTGGACACTTCTTGAGCCAGCTCATGAGCCTAATCCTAAACCAACTCCGAAGAAAAGGGGTGTTCTATTTCTCAGTCCTGAAGATATGCAAGAGGAAAAGAAATCCATGAAAGAAAAGGGTATTAAAGCTGAAGATGTTAAGAATTTACCTCCTATTGAAGAAATACATGGCCTTAATTTACCGCATGTTGAAGAAATATATGGTTTTAATCCATCACCTATCGAAGAAACACATGGTCTTGATAATCCGGCATAGATAGTAAAGGTAAATACTCTCTATAGATATGATAAAGCTAAAATCCTTCCTAGTAAGTTTGCTACCCAATGTTTGGATGAGTTTGATAACTTTATGGTTAAGAAAGAAGACTTCAATGCTTATTTTGGCAGACAATTGAAACAAAATGCTTATATGATTGAACACTTGGGTGATTATATGACTAGAGTTAAAGGTGAACTTAAACTCATTAGTAAACATGCTTCTATGGTTACCACTCAAGTAGAACAAGTACTTACAGCTCAGAATGATTTGCTCAATGAATTAAATAGTAAGAAAAATGATAATGTTGTTAGAGTTATGAATAGAGGTGGTAAAATGACTCAGGAACCTTTGTATCCTGAGGGCCATCCTAAGAGAATTGAGCAAGATTCTCAGAGAAATGATATTGATGCACCTAGTCCTTCTAAGAGGAAGAAAAAGAAAAATGATAGGACTTTGCATGCTTCTAGTGAACATGTTATTGACACACCTGAGAATCCCGATGATATTTCTATTTCTGTTGCTGAAACACAATCTGGTAATGAGCATGAACCTAGTGATAATGTTAATAATGATGTTCATGTTGATGCTCAACCTAGTAATGACAATGATGTAGAGATTGAACCTGTTGTTGATCTTGATAACCCACAATCAAAGAATCAACGTTATGATAAGAGAGACTTTGTTGCTAGGAAACACGATAAGGAAAGAGAGCCTTGGGTTCAGAAACCCATGCCTTTTCCTCCTAAGCCATCCAAGAAAAAGGATGATGAGGATTTTGAGCGCTTTGCTGAAATGATTAGACCTATCTTTTTGCGTATGCGTTTGACTGATATGCTTAAAATGAATCCTTATGCTAAGTACATGAAAGATATTGTTACTAATAAAAGAAAGATACCATAAGCTGAAATTTCCACCATGCATGCTAATTCTACTTTTAAGGGAGGAATACCAAAGAAACTTGGAGATCCCGGAGTACCAACTATACCATGCTCCATTAAAAGAAACTATGTTAAAACAGCTTTATGTGATCTTGGAGCCGGTGTTAGTGTTATGCCTTTCTCTTTATATCGTAGACTTGATTTGAATAAGTTGACACCTACTGAAATATCTTTGCAAATGGCTGATAAATCAACTGCTATACCTGTCGGTATTTGTGAGGATGTGCCTGTTGTGGTTGCAAACGTTACTATTTTAACGAACTTTGTTATTCTTGATATTCCCGAGGACGATAGTATGTCTATTATTCTTGGAAGACCTTTTTTGAATACTGCAGGGGCTGTTATTGATTGCAACAAAGGCAGTGTCACTTTTCATGTTAATGGTAATGAGCATACGGTACACTTTCCGAGGAAACAACCTCAAGTTCACAGTATAAACTCTATTGGAAAAATTCCATCGATTATTTTTGGAGGTTTTGAATTTCCTCTTCCCACTGTCAAGAAGAAATATGATATTCTTATTATTGGGGATGTGCATATCCCCGTTGAGGTAACCTAGTTTTATTCGAAAATTCTCCGGTTCCATGTTACTCGAATGAGTTTGTTAACAAGACTTGATCAACCTTGTTAGTGGACTCCTTTTGATGAGCATGAGATGGATGAATTTAGAAAACACAACTCTCTGTACCCTCTTTTTACTTTCTGTTATTTATATTAAATAAAGCAAAAATAGAAATTTCTGTCTGTTTTCTGAATTATCAATGCAATAAAAAATACCTCGAAAATAAAAGTTGTCCAAATGCCCTGTCAATTTAATATGATTTTTTCTGGAATATTTGAGAATATCTGGCACTGAGAACAGAGCAGGGGGAGCAAGCACCTGGCCACGAGGGTCCACGGCGCGCCCACCCCCTGGGCGCGCCCCCTGCCTCGTGGGCCCATGGTGGCTCCCCTCCATTTATTCCTGCACCCACACACTTCTTCTTCCTCCCAAAAAATCACCATCGAGCTCAAGTACGAGTTCTAGCTCATTTTGCTGCGATTTTCGATCTCCTTTCTCAAAGCATCTCTCACAAAACTGCTTTGGGGGATTGTTCCTTGGTATGTGACTCCTCCATTGGTCCAATTAGTTTTTGTTCTAGTACTTTATTCATTGCGAAGTTGTGCTGCCTAGGTGACCATGTTCTTGAGCTTGCATGTCAAATTTATATGGTTCCAAGTAGTTCTAATGCATGATATAGGTCCTAGGCACTTGTAGGAGTACTTGCTATCAATTTTGCTGTGCTTGGTTCACTTTTATTTGAAGTTACTAAAAATTTCAGAATTTTTCAGAAAATAATAAGAGATTTTTGAGGGGCTCATCGAGCCGAAGCTCGAAGGAAAAGAAAAATGAAGAAGCAGAGAGGCCCAAATATAATCTGCCTCGCACCGCGGAGGTTCGGCCGTGTGAATGGCCTTCCGATGATTTCTTGAGAGAAACTGAGATTTATTATTATTTTTATGAATTGGCTAAGAATGCAGGCCTCAGCGACTTCCTCCGCGACCAACGCGAACATTATCTCTTACTCACCAATACTTTTGTGCAAAACTTCTACTATTATCCTAGGGAATCACCTCCTTCAGTAGAGTTTCATTTATATGATGTGGTTAAGAAGATGTCACTATATGAATTTTGCAGGGTTTGCAAAATACCTTTCGAGGGTAGCTTAGAGGAACCACATCGTAGAGATGTGGACGGGTTTATTGACACTATCACTGTAGGGGAAACTAGGAAAGCTTCCGACGCAAGAATTACTAGCATACATTTTCCTGTTTTACGCTACTTTGCAATATTTGCTAGTCGTTGCTTAATTGGTCGCGGAAACTGTGGAAACCTTAGTGTTCCTGATATTATTATTATTTTGTTCCATGGTTTATTCCGTGATGACTCTGTTAGTATGGGCGGTATTATTGCCAAACGGTTAAGTCTGAACCGTACAAAGGGCCCCATCTTTGGAGGTGTCTATGCTTCACGCCTTGCTGCATACTATAATACCTATTAGGCACTACGAAAAGGAAGAAAAATTGCTGCCTACTGTTTATTTAGATTATAAGAGTATGGTAGCACATGATTTTATTATTAAGAATAGGGAAAGTGAGCTTAAATACAAATTGTTCTTTGATAAAGATCATCCTGAGACTATTACCCTGCATGCTCCTTCCTTGTTTGATTTATCTACAGGCAAGTACCTTGTTCCATTGGAGGCCATTCACGCCTACCGAAACCCTACATCAGCTGCAGAGCCAGAGCCAGAACCACAATTTGAGCCTCCACGACAGTATGATTACCAGTGGGATCCGAAGGCGATTGCCAGCCAGTGGTAATCTGACTATGCATCTCAGTACGACCCCAACTACAACTTTGGATATCCGCCAGGCCATCCGTGGCATTAGACCAACTTAGGCCAAAAGCCTAAGCTTGGGGGAGTACGTATCTCTCACCGAATTACATTCTTGTTCACACACTCATGCTAGTTGTCGGTGCTCATACTTTTTCATTGTAATATCCATGCTAGTTTATTTTCTTTTTATGCTTACTTCTTGTGTGTTTGATAAACCTTAAGAAAAACTAAAAAAAAATAGTTGTAGCTTTTGGCTAGCTTTAATTTCCATGCTTGTAGTAGTAATTAAAAAGAAAAACCAAAAAGATTTCATGTTCTTCTTTTGCTCGTTGGGAGCTTTCCCATGTAAATAGTTTTATTTCTTCTCTTTTCTTTGGGGGTCGATAGGAGAAGACCATAATTAAATTGTTGAAGTGACTCCTATATGCATTATAGTTGATTTAACCAAGAGTCCGTATTGCCTTGTCTTCTCCTGTTTATTGAATGCTTGCAGATTCCAGCTTAGTCCAATGCACGTGCACTGTTATATTTATTCACATCATTCGGTCGTGCAGGTGAAAGGCAATTATGACGATATATGATGGACTGATTGAGATGGGAGAAGCTGGTATGAACTCGACCTCTCTTGTTTTTGTAAATATGATTAGTTCATCATTCCTAATTCAGTTTATTATGAATAAACATGTTTGCAATGACAATTAGAGATTATAGTTGCTTATGCCATGCTTAATTAGCTAGGAGCTTATAATGGTTTACCTTGTGTGCCAACATGCTATTAAAATGGTTGTGATGTGGTATGATAGGGTGGTATCCTCTTTTGAACGATTCGAGTGGCTTGACTTGGCACATGTTCACGCATGTAGTTGAAACAAAATCAACATAGCCTCTACGATATTTATGTTCATGGTGCATTATATCCTACTCATGCTTGCATTCGGTGTTGATTAATTGTAACGCGTGTTCATGACTATTGTCGCTCTCTAGCTGGTCGCTTCCCAGTCTTTTCTAGCCTTCACCTGTACTAAGCGGGAATACTCCTTGTGCATCCAATTCCATAAACCCCAAAGTTATTTCATATGAGTCCACCATACCTACCTATATACGGTATCTACCTGCCGTTCCAAGTAAATTTGTATGTGACAAACTCTAAACATTCAAATAAACATTCTGTTTTGTATGCTCAAATAGCTCATGTATCAACTAGGGTTGTCCGTATCTTCCATGTTAGGCGGGTTATTCTCAAGAGGAGTGGACTCCGCTCCTCACTCACCAGAAAATGGCTGGTCACCGGGATGCCCAGTCCCATGCTTTATGCAAATCAAATCAAAATAATTGCAAATAAAACTCCCCCTGGGACTGTTGTTAGTTGGAGGCACTCGTTGTTTCAAGCAAGCCATGGATTGATGCTTGTTGGTGGAGGGGGAGTATAAACTTTACCATTCTGTTTGGGAACCTCCTATAATGTGTGTAGCATGGAAGATATCGCCATCGCTTGGTTGTTATGTTGACAATGAAAGTATACCACTCAAAATATTATTCATATCTATTTCAAAACCGAGCTCTGGCACCTCTACAAATCCCTGCTTCCCTCTGCGAAGGGCCTATCTATTTACTTTTATGTTGAGTCATCACCCTCTTATTAAAAAGCACCAGTTGGAGAGCACCGCTATCATTTGCATTCATTACTATTAGTTTACATTGAGTATGTCTTGACTGGATCTCTTTTACCATGAATTACAATGTCTAGTCAGTCCTTGATCTTTAAAGGTGCTCTGCATTCATGTTTTGCGGTCTCATAAAGGGCTAGCGAGATACCATCTTGTTATATCATATTATGATTGTTTTGAGAAAGTGTTGTCATCCAAGATTTATTATTATTGCTCGCTAGTTGATTATGCCATTGATATGAGTAAACATGATACCTAAGAGTTATTGTGAATATGGTTAGTTCATAATCTTTGCTGAAAACTTGAATGCTGAATTTACATATTTATATCAACAAGAGCAAACAAAGTTTGTAAAAGTTTTCCTTTATCACTTTCAATTTGTCAACTGAATTGCTTGAGGACAAGCAAAGGTTTAAGCTTGGGGGAGTCGATACGTCTCCATCGTATCTACTTTTCCAAACACTTTTGCCCTTGTTTTGGACTCTAACTTGCATGATTTGAATGGAACTGGCCCGGACTGACGCTGTTTTCAGCAGAATTGCCATGGTGTTATTTATGTGCAGAAACAAAAGTTCTTGGAATGACCTGAAACTCCACGGAGATTATTTTTGGAAATAATAAAAAATACTGGCAAAGAATCAAGGCCAGGGGCCCCACACCCTAGCCACGAGGGTGGGGGCGCGCCCCTTGCCTCGTGGGCCCCCTGAAGCTCCACCGACCTCAACTCCAACTCCATATATTCGTGTTCGGGGAGCAAAAAATAAAGGAGAAGGATTCATCACATTTTACGATATGGAGCCGCCGCCAAGCCCTAAACTCTCTCAGGAGGGCTGATCTGGAGTCCGTTCGGGGCTCTAAAGAGGGGAATCCGTCGCCGTCGTCATCATCAACCATCCTCCATCACCAATTTCATGAAGCTCACCGCCGTGCATGAGTAATTCCATCGTAGGCTTGCTGGACGATGATGGGTTGGATGAGATTTATCATGTAATCGAGTTAGTTTTGTTAGGGTTTGATCCCTAGTATCCACTATGTTCTGAGATTGATGTTGCTATGACTTTGCTATGCTTAATGCTTGTCACTAGGGCCCGAGTTCCATGATTTCAGATCTGAACCTATTATGTTTTCATGAATATATGTGAGTTCTTGATCCTATCTTGCAAGTCCATAGTCACCTACTATGTGTTATGATTCGGCAACCCCGAAGTGACAATAATCGGGACCACTCCCGGTGATGACCGTAGTTTGATGAGTTCATGTATTAACTATGTGTTAATGCTTTGGTTCGGTACTCTACTAAAAGGAGGCCTTAATATCCCTTTGTTTCCACTAGGACCCCGCTGCCATGGGAGGGTAGGACAAAAGATGTCATGCAAGTTCTTTTCCATAAGCATGTATGACTATATTCAGAATACATGCCTACATTACATTGATGAATTGGAGCTAGTTCCGTGTCACCCTAGGTTATGACTGTTACATGATGAACCACATCCGGCATTATTCTCTATCACCGATCCGATGCCTACGAGCTTTCCATATATTGTTCTTCGCTTATTTACTTTTCCGTTGCTATTGTTATCATCACTACAAAATACCAAAAATATTACTTTTGCTACCATTACCACTACTATCATATTACTTTGCTACTAAACACTTTGCTGCATATATCAAGTTTCCAGGTGTGGTTGAATTGACAACTCAGCTGCTAATACTTGAGAATATTCTTTGGCTCCCCTTGTGTCGAATCAATAAATTTGGGTTGAATACTCTACCCTCGAAAACTGTTGCGATCCCCTATACTTGTGGGTTATCAGATGTCCAAGGAGCTGAATTCGACGATCGATGCCCGGTCAAGCTCGTCGTGCGTGGACGCACATGCTTTGGAACCTGTGGCCGGCAGCGTGTCCGAGGTTCTGGCAACGCAGAGCTCACTTAAGGTTGGGTCTGTGTGCGGCTCCAACGCCGCTGAGTCTGCGGCCTCCGTGGCGGGGTTGAGCCCCCCGTCCTCGGATGGCGTGACCCGCTCCAGATCTAAGGCTGGAGCAGTTGCAGGTTCTATCTCCTGGGTGTAGTTCGATGACAGATTTAAGCCATGTTCATCGTGGTGACATGGAGCGGCTACTGCCACGCTCTCGAATCCGTCGAAGATCAAGTCTCCGCGGATGTCCACGACGTAGTTCAAGCTTCCAAATCTGACCTAATGGCCAAGGGTGTAGCTATCGATCCGCTCTAGATGGCCAAGCGAGTTGGCCTGCAGTGTGAAGCCGCTGAACACGAAGATCTGTCCGGGGAGGAAGGTTTCTCCCTGGACAATGTTGTTGTGGATGATTGACGGGGCCATCTAACTTCTTGGTGACGACACAGCGTAACTCTCAATGAAAGCACCAATGTCGGTGTCAAAACCGGCGGATCTTGGGTAGGGGGTCCCGAACTGTGCGTCTGAGGTTGATGGTAACAGGAGACAGGGAACACAATGTTTACCCAGGTTCGGGCCCTCTTGATGGAGGTAAAACCCTAGGTCCTGCTAGATTAATATTAATGAGTATGTGGGTTACAGGAGTTGATCTACCACGAGATCGTAATGGCTAAAACCCTAGAAGTCTAGCCTATCTGATTATGATTGTTCCGCGCCTCTACGGACTAAACCCTCCGGTTTATATAGACACCGGAGGGGACCAGGGTTGTACAAAGTCAGTTACAGAGAAAGGAATCTTCATATTGGGATGCCAAGCTTGCCTTCCACGCCAAGGAAAGTCCCATCCAGACACGGGTGGGAGTCTTCGGTCTTGCATCTTCACTGTCCATCAGTCCAGCCTACGTACCACTGTCCAGACGCCCGAGGACCCCCTAATCTAGGACTCCCTCACCTATATTTGTGGGTCATCAGTGGGTCACCTCTCGTACTTCCTTGCCCCAATATTTTTTATATATTTCATAAAAAATCTCCATGAAAATTCAGCTCATTTGGAGGTGTGCAAAATAGGTATCTCTGATATAGCTTTCTCAGGTCCAGAATTCCAGGTGCCGGCAATCTCCCTCTTCATGTAAATCTTGCAAATTAAGAGAGAAAAGGCATTAGAATTGCATCACAAAGTGTTATAGTGATAAAAAACCTTATAATTAACAGTAGTAAAACATGATGCAAAATGGACATATCAACTCCCCCAAGCTTAGTGTCGGTGTCAAAATCGGCAGACCTCGGGGTAGGGGGTCCGGAGCTATGGATCTCAGATCAAGGGTAACAAGAATGAAGGAGATGATGTTTTACCCAGGTTCGGGCCCTCTTGATGGAGGTAAAACTCTACGTCCCTGATAACCCACAAGTATAGGGGATCGTAACAGTTTTCAAGGGTAGAGTATTCAACCCAAATTTATTGATTCAACATAAGGGGAGCCAAAGAATATTCTCAAGTATTAGCAGCCGAGTTGTCAATTCAACCACACCTGGAAACTTAATATCTGCAGCAAGGTATTTAGTAGTAAGGTAATATGATGTTAATGGTAATGGTAGCGAAAGTAATATTTTTGTTTTTATAGTGATTGTAACAGTAGCAACGGAAAAGTAAATAAGCGAAAAACAATGTATGAAAAGCTCGTAGGCAATGGATCAGTGATGGATAATTATGTCGGATGCGATCAATCATGCAACAGTTATAACATAGGGTGACAAAGAACTAGCTCCAGTCCGAATATAGTCATACGTGCTTATGGAAAAGAACTTGCATGACATCTTTTTGTCCTACCCTCCTGTGTCAGCGGGGTCCTATGGGAAACTAAGGGATATTAAGGCCTCCTTTTAACAGAGTACCGGACCAAAACATTAACACTTAGGGAATACATGAACTCCTTAAACTACGGTCATCACCGGTAAGTATCCCGATTATTGTCACTTCGGGGTTAACGGATCATAACTGTCGGATTTCAGGTTCTGGCAAAACCCTTGAGGTTCGAACACTGGGGTGCGCACGAAGATCTCCCCCTTATCTAGCTCGCACACTCAACGATCTCACGGCCTAGCTTGACTGACCCAAAGAACATGAGACACAAGATTTATACTAGTTCGGGCCACCTTTGTGGTGTAATACCCTACTCCAGTGTGTTGTGGTGGATTGCCTCTTGGGCTAAGGATGAACAGTTACAACGGAAGAACAGCCTCCTGAGGAGAGGTGTTCTTGTGATTGGTGAACTTGTGTGAGGCTAAGGATGCAATGGCTCCGATCCAAGATGAGATGCCCCGACCCCAGATGAGATCCCTAGCTATGGTGGTGGCTAGTCCTATTTATAGAGGCCCTGGTCCTCTTCCCAAATATTGAGCAGGAAGGGATCCCACAATGGCCAATTTGAAGGGGGACAGCTAGTACAAGCTATCCTGACAAAAGTAGTCTTCGCCTGCCAAAGGCTCTGGTGGTGACGCCGTCTTGGGCTCCATGGTTACCTCCATCCTGCCGTCCTACTGGTCTTGGTCTTCTTGCACCGATATGGAAATCTTTGCCTGATGCCTCGGAACTCCTCTCCTGCGCTTGCCTCCTTAACACCAAAGAGGGAACGAGGATACTATGCATGCTGGTGCCCGCCTGGCGCCCACCTGGTCTTGATCGTCATGGCTTACATCATTGGAACCTTGCGAGGTTCGTCTTGCCTTGATCTCTCTGCCCCTCGCGAGCCAGCCTGGTGAGGCCGCCCCTGAGGAGGTCTTGCGTCGTCCGCCTCGCGAGGCTTGGCCCCTCGCGAGGGTCTTGGGTGTTTGCTGGTGAAGATGGGCCATACGGGGCCGCTGGTGGAGCCACGCTACGGGCCACAGGAAGGCAAGTCTGGGGACCCCCGTTCCTAGAACGCCGACAATAACACATAATAGGTGACTATAGACTTGCAAGATAGGATCACGAACTCACATATATTCATGAAAACATAATAGGTTCATATCTGAAATCATGGCACTCGGGCCCTAGTGACAAGCATTAAACATAGCAAAGTCATAGCAACATGAATCTCAGAACATAGTGGATACTAGGGATCAAACCCTAACAAAACTAACTCGATTACATGATAAATCTCATCCAACCCATCACCATCCAGCAAGCCTACGATGGAATTACTCACGCACAGCGGTGAGCATCATGAAATTGGTGATGGAGGAGGTTGATGATGACGATGGCGATGGATTCCCCTCTCCGGAGCCCCAAACGGACTCCAAATCAGCCCTCCCAAGAGAGTTTAGGGCCAAGAGAGTTTAGGGCTTGGCGGCGGCTCCATATCGTAAAATGTGATGAATCCTTCTCCTTTATTTTTTGCTCCCCGAACACGAATATATGGAGTTGGAGTTGAGGTCGGTGGAGCTTCAGGGGGCCCACGAGGCAAGGGGCGCGCCCCCACCCTCGTGGCTAGGGTGTGGGGCCCCTGGCCTTGATTCTTTGCCAGTATTTTTTATTATTTCCAAAAATAATCTCCGTGGAGTTTCAGGTCATTCCAAGAACTTTTGTTTCTGCACATAAATAACACCATGGCAATTCTGCTGAAAGCAACATCCGTCTGGGTTAGTTCCATTCAAATCATGCAAGTTAGAGTCCAAAACAAGGGCAAAAGTGTTTGGAAAAGTAGATACGTGCGAGAAGTATCGACTCCCCCAAGCTTAAACCTTTGCTTGTCCTCAAGCAATTCAGTTGATAAACTGAAAGTGATAAAGAAAAACTTTTACAAACTCTGTTTGCTCTTGTTGTTGTAAATATGTAAAGCCAGCATTCAAGTTTTCAGGAAAGATTATGAACTAACCATATTCACAATGACATTTAGGTCTCATGTTTACTCATATCAATGGCATAATCAACTAGCGAGCAATAATAATAAATCTCGGGTGACAACACTTTCTCAAAACAATCATAATATGATATAACAAGATGGTATCTCGCTAGCCCTTTCTGAGACCGCAAAACATAAATGCAGAGCACCTTTAAAGATCAAGGATTGACTAGACATTGTAATTCATGGTAAAAGAGATCCAGTCAAGTCATACTCAATGTAAACTAACGATAATACATGAAAATGACAGTGGTGCTCTCCAACTGGTGCTTATTAATAAGAGAATGATGACTCAACATAAAAGTAAATGGATAGGCCCTTCACAGAGGGAAGCAGGGATTTGTAGAGGTGCCAGAGCTCGATTTTGAAATAGAGATGAATAATGTTTTGAGTGGTATACATTCATTGTCAACATAACAACCGAGAGATCTCGATATCTTCCATGCTACACACATTATAGGCGGTTCCCAAGCGGAATGGTAAAGTTTATACTCCCCCACCACCAACAAGCATCATTCCATGGCTTGTCCGAAACAATGGGTGCCTCCAACTAACATCAATCCTGGGGGAGTTTTGTTTGCAATTATTTTGATTCGATTTGAGCAAGGGACTGGGCATCCCAGTGACCAGCCATTTTCTCGTGAGTGAGGAGCGGAGTCCAGTCCTCTTGAGAATAACCCGCCTAGCATGGAAGATACAGACAACCCTAGTTGATACATGAGCTATTTGAGCATACAAAACAGAATGTTTATTTGAAGGTTTAGAGTTTGGCACATACAAATTTACTTGGAACGGCAGGTAGATACCGTATATAGGTAGGTATATATCGTTGACTCATATGGAATAACTTTGGGGTTTATGGAATTGGATGCACAAGCAGTATTCCTGCTTAGTACAAGTGAAGGCTAGAAAGAGACTGGGAAGCGACTAGCTAGAGAGCGACAACAGTCATGAACATGCATTAAAATTAATCAACACCAGATGCAAGCATGAGTAGGATATAATTCACCATGAACATAAATATTGTAGAGGCTATGTTGATTTTGTTTTAACTACATGCGTGAACATGTGCCAAGTCAAGCCACTCAAATCGTTCAAAGGAGGATACCACCCTATCATACCACATCACAACCATTTTAATAGCATGTTGGCACGCAAGGTAAACCATTATAAACTCCTAGCAAATTAAGCATGCATAAGCAACTATAATCTCTAACTATCATTGCAAACATGTTTCATTCATAATAGGCTGAATCGGGAATGATGGACTAATCATATTTACAAAAACAAGAGAGGTCAAGTTCATACCAGCTTTTCTCATCTCAATCAGTTCATCATATATCGTCATTATTGCCTTTCACTTGCACAACCGAATAGTGTGATAATAATAATAGTGCACGTGCATTGGACTAAGCTGGAATCTGCAAGCATTCAATACATGGGAGAAGACAAGGTAATATGGGCTCTTCGTTAGATCAACAATAATGCATATAAGAGCCACTCAACATTTTCATCCTGGTATTCTCCTCTCGACCCCCGAAGAAAAGGAAAGGAACAAAACTATTTACACGGGAAAGCTCCCAACAAGCAAAAGAAGAACGAGAAATCTCTTTGGGTTTTCTTTTTAATTACTGACGCTACAGGCATGGAAAGTAAACTAGCTAAAGGCTACAACTAATTTTTTTGGTTTTTCTTAAGGATTTTCAAACACACAAGAAGAAAGCTTAAAAAGAAAATAAACTAGCATGGATGATACAATGAAAAAGTATGAGCACCGACAACTGGCATGAGTGTGTGAACATAAATGTAATGTCGGTGAGAAATACGTACTCCCCCAAGCTTAGGCTTTTGGCCTAAGTTGGTATATGCCCAAGGATCAAAGTTGTAGCTGGGGTCGTACTGAGAGGCAGCGGCAATTGCGTCATGAGCTGCAGCTTGGAGGCGAGCTGCCTCCATCCTCCTCTCGTACTCGCTCACCTCCTCCCTGGTTATAACATATCTCCATTTTGTCTAAAAGTCAAAGAAAGTAGGAGCAGGGAGAGCAACGTGGAAGGTGCGCCGTCTGTCAAAGATTAGTTGGTACTGGAGGAACTGATCGTTCCTCTCAACAAACTGATGACGAACCATAGCATTATAATCTAGATAAGCAGGAGGCAACTCAATATCATCCCCATGTATGGGTATACCAAGAAAGTTAGCTACACGAGTTGCATAAATTCCACCAAACAAATCTCCAGTTAAACTATTAAGATGAAACCTACGTGCAACAATAGCCCCCAAGTTATATTGTCTATGTCCTAATACAACACTCTTGAGAACACTAAGATCTAGAACACACATGTGACAAGCCTCATCCTTACCATTAATGCATCTACCTATAAAGAGAGCAAAATAATGTATGGCAGGAAAATGAATGCTCCCTATGGTAGCTTGTGTTATTTCTCTAGATTCCCCCATAGTGATACTAGCAAGAAATTTTTTAAATTAAGATTTGCGAGGTTCACTAGCACTACCCCACTGCAGGAGTTTACAAGAAGTATTAAAATCTTCTAAGTCCATGGTATAAGATTTATCATAAAGATCAAACAGGACGGTTTGAGAATTGCGTGATGATGTAAATTTAAATCTTCTCACAAAGGAATCAGTGAGGTAGTAGTACTGAGGGCACTTATCTTCCACGGAGCCCTCAAGCTCAGCGTTACGCACATAAGCTTCAAATTCCTCCTTAATTCCTGCCTGGACCATGAAATTTTCTGACGGCCATTCACAAGGCTGCACTTGAGCTTCTCTTGGTAGTTCATTGTCCAGCTCGCGTATTGCGGGCCTTGGGCCTTGCTTCCTTGAGGAACCACCTTGGTACATTTTCCTAAACATATTTCTTCCTCTGAAAAATTTCTGAAATTTTTAGTGACTCAAAATAAAAGTGAACCAAACTCAACAAAATTGATAGCAACTACTCCTACAAGTGCCTAGAGGCTATATCATGCATTAAAGCTACTCTTGACCACTGATGTCTACTACACAACCTTCTTCTTGTAGACGTTGTTGGGCCTCCAAGTGCAGAGGTTTGTAGGACAGTAGCAAATTTCCCTCAAGTGGATGACCTAAGGTTTATCAATCCATGGGAGGCGTAGGATGAATATGGTCTCTCTCAAACAACCCTGCAACCAAATAACAAAGAGTCTCTTGTGTCCCCAACACACCCAATACAATGGTAAATTGTATAGGTGCACTAGTTCGGCGAAGAGATGGTGATACAAGTGCAATATGGATGGTAGATATAGGTTTTTGTAATCTGAAAATATAAAAACAGCAAGGTAACTAATGACAAAAGTGAGCGTAAACGGTATTGCAATGCTAGGAAACAGGGCCTAGGGTTCACACTTTCACTAGTGCAAGTTCTCTCAACAATAATAACATAATTGGATCATATAACTATCCCTCAACATGCAACAAAGAGTCACTCCAAAGTCATTAATAGCGGAGAATAAACGAAGAGATTATTGTAGGGTATGAAACCACCTCGAAGTTATTCTTTCTGATCGATCTATTCAAGAGTTCGTACTAGAATAACACCTTAAGACACAAATCAACCAAAACCCTAATGTCACCTAGATACTCCAATGTCACCTCAAGTATCCGTGGGTATGATTATACGATATGCATCACACAATCTCAGGTTCATCTATTCAACGAACACAAAGAACTTCAAAGAGTGCCCCAAAGTTTCTATCGGAGAGTCAAGACGAAAACGTGTGCCAACCCCTATGCATAAGTTCACGAGGTCACGGAACTTGCAAGTTGATCACCAAAACATACATCAAGTGGATAACGTGATATCCCATTGTCATCACAGATAAGCACATGCAAGACATACGTCAAGTGTTCTCAAATCCTTAAAGACTCAATCTGATAAGATAACTTCAAAGGGAAAAATCAATTCATCACAAGAGAGTAGAGGGGGAGAAACATTATAAGATCCAACTATAATAGCAAAGCTCGCGATACATCAGGATCGTACCACCTCAAGAACACGAGAGAGAGAGAGAGATCAAACACATAGCTACTGGTACATACCCTCAGCCCCGAGGGTGAACTACTCCCTCCTCATGATGGAGAGCGCCGGAATGATGAAGATGGCCACCGGAGAGGGATCCCCCCTCCGGCAGGGTGCCGGAACGGGTCTAGATTGGTTTTCGGTGGCTACGGAGGCTTCTGGCGGTGGAACTCCCGATCTATTCTGCTCTCCAGTGTTTTAGGGTATATTAATGTATATATATATGCGAAATAAGTCGGTTAGGGGAGCCACGAGGGGCCCACGAGGGTGGGGGTGCGCCCAGGGGGTAGGGCGTGCCTCCCTGCCCTGCGGCTTCCTCGAAGCTTCCCTGACGTCTACCCCAAGTCTCCTGGATTGCTTCTGTTCCAAAAATAACTCTCCTGAAGGTTTCACTCCGTTTGGACTCCGTTTGATATTCCTTTTTTCAAAACACTGAAATAGGCAAGAAAACAACAATTTGGGCTGGGCCTCGGGTTAATAGGTTAGTCCCAAAAATAATATAACAGTGTTTAGTAAAGCCCATAAACATCCAAAACAGATAATATAATAGCATGAATACTTCATAAATTATAGATACGTTGGAGACGTATCAACCACATAAATTTGACATGCAAGCTCAAGAACAGGGTCACCTAAGCAGCAAAATTTTGCAATAAATAAAGCACTAGAACAAAAACTAATTGGACCATTGGAGGAGTCACATACCAAAGAACAATCCCCCAAAGCAGTTTTGCGAATGGGGCTTTGAGCAAGGAGATTGAAAATGGCAGCAAGATGAGCAAGAACTCGGGTTTGAGCTGGTGGGTGATTTTATCTGGAGCAAGATGAAGTGTGTCGGTGCAAGGATAAGTGGAGGGGACCCACGTGGGGTCCACGAGGCAGGGGGTGCACCCAGGGGGTAGGGCGCACCCTCCACCCTCGTGGGCATGTGGTGGGTCCCCCTGATGTGTTCTTAGTGCCAGATATTCTCAAATATTCTAGAAAAAACATATTAAATTTTCAGGGGATTTGGAGAACTTTTATTTTTGGGGTATTTTTTTATTGCATGGATAATTCAGAAAACAGACAGAAAATACTATTTTTGCTTTATTTAATATAGATAACAGAAAGTAAAAGGAGGGTACAGAAGGTTGTGCTTTCTAACTTCATCCATCTCATGCTCATCAAAAGGAATCCACTAACAAGGTTGATCAAGTCTTGTTAACAAACTCATTCCGAATCGCATGAAACCGGAGAAATTTCGAATAACACTAGGTTACCTCAACGGGGATATGCACATCCCCAATAATAAGAATAACATATTTCTTCTTAACAGTAGGAAGAGGAAATTCAAAACCTCCGATATTAATTGTTGGAATCTTTCCAATAAAATTGATTCTGTGGACTTGGGGTTGTTTCCTCGAAAAGTGTACCGTATGCTCATAACCATTAATATGAAAAGTGGCATTGCCTTTGTTGCAATCAATAACAGCCCCTGCAGTATTCAAAAATGGTCTATCAAGGATAATCGACATACTATCGTCCTTGGGGATATCAAGAATAACAAAGTCTGTTAAAATAGTAACGTTTGCAACCACAACAGGCACATCCTCACAAATATCGACAGGTATAGCAGTTGATTTATCAGCCATTTGCAAAGATATTTTGAGTAGGTGTCAACTTATTCAAATCAAGTCTACGATATAAAGAGAGAGGCATAAAACTAACACCGGCTCCAAGATCACATAAAGCAGTTTTAACATAGTTTCTTTTAATGGAGCATGGTATAGTTGGTACTCTGGGATCTCCTAGTTTCTTTGGTATTCCACCCTTAAAAGTGTAATTAGCAAGCATGGTGGAAATTTCAGCCTCCGATATCTTTCTTTTATTAGTAACAATATCCTTCATGTATTTAGCATAAGGGTTCATTTTAAGCATATCGGTCAAACGCATACGCAAAAAGATAGGTCTAATCATGTTAGCAAAGCGCTCAAAATTCTCATCATCCTTTTTCTTGGATGGTTTAGGAGGAAAATGCATGGGTTTATGAACACATGGTTCTCTTTCCTTACCGTGCTTCCTAGCAACAAAGTCTCTCTTAACATAACATTGATTCTTTGATTGTGGGTTATCAAGATCAACAGCAGGTTCAATCTCTACATCATTATCATCGCTAGGTTGAGCATCAACATGAACATCATCATTACCAGATTGTGTTTCAGCATCAGAAATAGAAATATCATTGGGATTCTTAGGTGTGTCAACAACAGGTTCACTAGAAGCATGTAAGGTCCTATCATTTTTCTTCTTCTTCTTAGAAGAGCTAGGTGCGTCAACATTAGTTCTCTGAGAATCTTTCTCAATTCTCATAGGGTGGCCCTCAGGATACAAAGGTTCCTGAGTTATTTTACCCCCTCTAGTCATAGCTCTAACAACATTATCATTTTTCTTATTATTTAATTCATTGAGCAAATCATTCTGAGCCTTAAGTACTTGTTCTACTTGAGTGGTAACCATAGAAGCATGTTTACTAATAAGTTTAAGTTCACCTTTAACTCTAGACATATAATCACTCAAGTGTTCAAGCATATCAGCATTGCGTTTTAATTGTCTACCAACATAAGCATTGAAGTTTTCTTGTTTAACAATAAAATTATCAAACTCATCTAAGCACTGGCTAGAAGACTTATAACGAGGAATATCACCTTCATCAAATCTATAGAGAGAATTTACCTTTACTACCTGTGTCGGGTTATCAAGACCATGTATTTCTTCAATAGGTGGTAAATTCTTAACATCTTCAGCTTTAATACCTTTTTCTTTCATAGATTTCTTTGCCTCTTGCATATCTTCGGGAGTGAGAAATAGAATACCCCTTTTCTTTGGAGTTGGCTTAGGAGTTGGTTCAGGAAGTGTCCAATCATTTTTCATTACTCAACATATTATTCAATAGCAATTCAGCTTGATCAATAGTTCTTTCCCTGAAAACACAACCAGCACAAGTATCCAGGTAGTCTCTGGAAGCATCGGTTAGTCCATTATAAAAGATGTCAAGTATTTCATTTTTCTTGAGAGGATGATCAGGCAAAGCATTAAGTAATCGGAGAAGCCTCCCCCAAGCTTGTGGGAGACTCTCTTCTTCAATTTGCACAAAATTATATATTTCCCTTAAGGTCCTTGTTTCTTATGAGCGGGGAAATATTTAGCAGAGAAGTAATAAATCATATCTTGGGGGCTATGCACACAACCAGGATCAAGAGAATTAAACCATGTTTTAGCATCACCATTTAATGAGAACGAAAACTACTTAAGGATAAAGTAATAGCGAGTTTTCTCATCATGAGTAAACAGGGTGGCTATATCATTTAATTTAGTAAGATGTGCGACAACAGTTTCAGATTCATAGCCATAAAAAGGATCAGATTCAACCAAAGTAATTAACTCAGGATCAACAGAGAAATCATAATCCTTATCAGTAATAAACATAGGTGAAGTAGCAAAAGCGGGGTCATATTTCATTCTAGCATTCAAAGACTTTTCTTTAAGCTTAGCTAATAATTTCTTAAGATCAGACCTATCATTGCAAGCAAGAAAGTCTCTAGCAATTTCTTCATCCATAACATAACGCTTAGACACAACAAGCAAATCATATCTAGGGGGAGAATCTTCATCATCACTTTCATCAATATTATCAGTTTCAATAATTTCATTCTCTCTAACCCTAGCAAGTTGTTCATCAACAAATTCACCTAGTGGCACTGTATTATCGAGCATATAAGTAGTTTCATCATAAGTATCATGCAAAGCAGAAGTGGCAGTGAGGGAGTCCTGGATTAGGGAGTCTCTGGATAGCCGAACTATATCCTCTGGCCGGACTGTTGGACTATGAAGATACAAGATTGAAGACTTCGTCTCATGTCCGGATGGGACTCTCCTTGGCGTGGAAGGCAAGCTAGGAAATACGGATGTGTATATCTCCTCCTTTGTAACCGACCTTGTGTAACCCTAGCCCCCTCCAGTGTCTATATAAACCGGAGGGTTTTAGTCCGTAGGAGAACATACAATCATACCATAGGTTAGCTTCTAGGGTTTAGCCTCTCCGATCTCGTGGCAAATCTACTCTTGTACTACTCATATTATCAAGAATAATCAAGCAGGACGTAGGGTTTTACCTCCATCAAGAGGGCCCGAACCTGGGTAAAACATCGTGTCCCCTGCCTCCTGTTACCATCCGCCTTAGACGCACAGTTCGGGACCCCTACCCGAGATCCGTCGGTTTTGACAGCGACATTGGTGCTTTCATTGAGAGTTCCTCTGTGTCATCATCATTAGGCTTGATGGCTCCTTCAATCATCGATAGCGATGCAGTTCAGGGTGAGACTTTTCTCCCCGGACAGATCTTTGTATTCGGCGGCTTCGCATTGCGGGCAAACTTGCTTGGCCATCTGGAGCAGATCGAGAGTTATGCCCCTGGCCACCAGGTCAGGTTTGGAAGCTTAAACTACACGGCCGATATCCATGGAGACTTGATCTTCGACGGGTTCGAGCCCCTGCCTAGTGCGCCACATGGTCACGATGAGCATGATTTAGCTCTACCATCGGACAATGTTCAGGAGATCGCGCCGGCAACTGCTCCGACCCTCAATTCGGAGCCAGTTGCGCCATTCATGGACGGGTGGATAGACCCCGCCATGGAGGTCGTATCATCAGCGGCGATCGAGCCGAGTACCGACCTTACCCTTCACAAGAGCCATGATGCCAAGCTGTTGGATCCTTCCCCGGCCACGGACGCCGAACCGCCTGTGCCCGTGCCTATCGAATCCAACTGGCGTCGATCATGGAGTTTTCCTCCACGGATATCTTTCAGCACTCGCCCTTCGGCGACATACTGAACTCATTAAGGTCTCTCTCCTTGTCAGGAGAGTCCTGGCCGAACTATGTCCGGCAGGATTGGGATGCGGATGACGAAGAAATTCGCCGCCCACCCACCACCCACTTAGTAGCCACTGGTCGACGATTTGACCGACATGCTCGACTTTGACTCCGAAGACATCGACGGCATGGACGACGATGCGGGAGGCGAACAAGAACAACTGCCCACAGGGCACTGGACAGCCACCTTGTCATATGACATATATATGGTGGACGCACCCAAAGAAGGCAATGGCGACGAGACAGCGGAGGATGACCCCTCCAAGAAACAACCCAAGCGCCGACGTCAGCGGCGCCGCTCTAAGTCTCACCAAAGCAAAAGCGGTGACACTGGCACAGGAGATAATAGCACTCCGGACAGTGCCGAAGACGACAACAATCCCCTGCAGCAAGATTTAGAGTAGGAGGATGGAGAAGCCAGCCCTCCCGAGAGAGCGGCAGATGGAGAGGCGGAGGATGATAATTGCATGCCTCCCTTCGAAGATGAGGCAAGCCTCGACGATGACGAATTTGTCGTGCCTGAGGATCCCGTCAAGCAAGAGCGCTTCAAGCGCCGGCTTATAGCCACGGCAAATAGCCTTAAGAAAAAGCAGCAGCGGCTTCAAGCTGATCAAGATTTGCTAGCTGACAGATGGACTGATGTCCATGCGGCCAAGGAATATGAACTCGAACGCCCCTCCAAGAGTTACCCAAGGCGCAGGGTGCCACCCCGACTGGAGGAGGAAGCATTAAAACCTACATCTCCAGCGTATGACGCGGCTGATCGGCCACCTCGTGGCCAAGACAGAGAGGCATTTCAGCCAATAAGCTCAGCCCGCACCCCGACGCCACTCAAATAAAAATGTCAAGGCACGGGGAAACACGCTAGACCTGCGAGACGTATTGGAGGACAAAGCAAAACACGCAAGATCGATCTACGGATCACGAGGGCGCGCCACTATGCGAGACGATAACCATCATGCCGGATACAGTAAAAGTAAATCCGGCCGGGCCGAACACAGCGGACAAGACTCATTTGAGCTGCGTCGCGATATAGCCCAGTACAGAGGCGCCGCACACCCCCTATGCTTCACAGACGAAGTAATGGATCACCAAATCCAGAGGGTTTCAAACCCGTAAATATCGAATCATACGACGGCACAACAGATCCTGCGGTATGGATCGAGGACTTCCTCCTGCACATCCACATGGCCCGCGGTGACGATCTACACGCCATCAAATACCTCCCACTCAAACTCAAAGGACCAGCTCGGCATTGGCTCAACAGCCTGCCAGCAGAACCATTGGCTGTTGGGAAGATCTGAAGCCGCATTCCTCGACAACTTCAGGGCACTTATGTGCGACACCAGATGCCGATGACTTGAGCCACATAATTCAGCAGCCCAGAGGAATCCCAAGCAATTCCTAGGAACGGTTCCTGACAAAGAAAATCAAATCGTCGTTGTCCGGATGCAGGGCCCTAGCAGCTTTTAAGCACAACATCCGCGACGAGTGGCTCGCCCGGCACCCCTTGGCCAGGAAAGCCAAAATCTAATGGCAGCCCTCACGACACTCATGACCCACTTTTGCACGGGAGAAGACAGTTGGCTGGCTCGCAGCAATAATATATCAAAGAACCATGGTACTTCGGATACCAAGGATGGCAATGGCAGGTCACATCCCAACAAACACAAGCGCCGCATCAACAACGACAATATCGAGGATACGTCAGTCAATGCCGGATTCAAAGGCTCTAAACCCGGTCAGCGGAAAAAGCCATTCAAAAGAAGCACTCCGGGCCGGTCCAGTTTGGACCGTATACTCGATCGCTCGTGTCAAATACACGGCACCCCCGACAAGCCAGCCAACCACACCAACAGGGATTGTTGGGTGTTTAAGCAGGACGGCAAGTTAAATGCCGAAAACAAAGATAAGGGGTTGCATAGCGATGACGAGGAGGACCCCTGGCCGCCGAACACCGGAGGACAGAAGAGGTTCCCCCCACAAGTGCGGACCGTGAACATGATATACGCAACCCACATCCCCAAGAGGGAGCGGAAGCATGCGGTAAGGGACGTATATGCGTTGGAGCTAGTCGCCCCAAAGTTCAACCCATGGTCCTCCTGTACGATCACCTTCGATCGTAGGGACCGCCCCTCTAGTATCCATCATGGCGGATTCGCTGCACTAGTCTTAGACGCAATCATCGATGGATTTCACCTCACTCGAGTCCTTATGGACGGTGGCAGCAGCCTGAACCTGCTTTATCAGGACACAGTGCGCAAAATGGGCATAGACCCCTCAAGGATCAATCCCACAAAACGACCTTCAAAGGCATCATACCAGGTGTAGAGGCCCATTGCACAGGCTCAGTCACACTGGAAGTGGTCTTCGGATCCCCGGATAACTTCCAAAGCGAGGAGTTAATCTTCGATATAGTCCCGTTCCGCAGTGGCTATCATGCACTGCTCGGGCGAACCGCATTTGCGAGATTCAATGTGGTACCGCATTATGCATACCTCAAGCTCAAGATGCCAGGACCTCGGGGGGTCATCATAGTCAATGGAAACACAGAGCGCTCTCTCCGCATGGAGGAGCACACTACGGCTCTCGTAGCAGAAGCACAAAGCAGCCTCTTAAGGCAATCCACCAGTTCGGCGATTAAGGACCCAGACACCTTCAAGCGCGCCTGGAGTAATCGGCAACAAGACCGCCTGGCACGTTCCGAGCTCGCATAGCAATGCGGCCCCCACCCCAGTCCCAGCCAAACAACGAAAACCGTGCCACGCGTACATAATTACACATTGAAAATACCATGAGTATAGGTGCGGAGGGGGCACGACTACGGCATGCCCCAAGACGCGGCTCAACCGCACTAGGGGCTTCCCGCTTTGTTATTTTTCTCTCTTTCAGGACTTTAATCTCTAGAAACCCTGTCCGGCGGTATGATTGCCGGACACATGATGCAACAACCAAGGTGGCAGAAAGCTACATCGCACCACGGAACTCCCAGGTGGTCTCTGATAACGAGTGAAATACCTGCTTTAAACACCATTCCTCAGCTTGCCCATGGAGGGGACATGTCAAATAGTCCTACTTTTTGATTATCGCACTACTTGTATCATTCTGCTCGACGCACCTGAGGGAGTCCTGGATTAGGGGGTCTCCGGACAGCCGGACTATCTCCATGGCCGGACTGTTAGACTATGAAGATACAAGATTGAAGACTTCGTCTCGTGTCCGGATGGGACTCTACTTGGCGTGGAAGGCAAGCTAGGCAATACGGATATGGATATCTCCTCCTTTGTAACCGACCTTGTGTAACCCTAACCCTCTCCGGTGTCTATATAAACGAAGGGTTTTAGTCCGTAGGACAACAATACAACATACAATCATACCATAGGCTAGCTTCTAGGGTTTAGCCTCTCTGATCTCGTGGTAGATCTACTCTTGTACTACCCATATCATCAATATTAATCAAGCAGGACGTAGGGTTTTACCTCCATCAAGAGGGCCCGAACCTGGGTAAAACTTCGTGTCCCCTGCCTCCTGTTACCATCCGGCCTAGACGCACAGTTCGGGACCCCCTACCCGAGATCCGCCGGTTTTGACACCGACATTGGTGCTTTCATTGAGAGTTCCTCTGTGTCGTTGTTAGGCTTGATGGCTCCTACTATCATCGATAGCGATGCGGTCCAGGGTGAGACTTTTCTCCCCGGACAGATCTTTGTATTCGGCGGCTTTGCACTGTGGGCTAATTTGCTTGGCCATCTGGAGCAGATTGAAAGCTACGCCCCTGGCCGTCAGGTCAGATTTGGAAGTTTGAACTACAACGGCCGACATCCGCGGAGACTTGATCTTCGACGGATTCGAGCCACAGCCGGGCGCGCCGCACTGTCACGATGGGTATGACCTAGCTCTGCCGCCGAACAGTACCCCAGAGGTCGCCCCCGCATCAGCTCCGACCCTTAGCTCGGAGCCGACTGCGCCAATCGAGGACGGGTGGTTGGACACCGCCTCAGGGGCTGCAGTCTCAACGGCGATCGAGCCAAACACCAGCATAATCCTCTGCGCAGCCCGTGACCCCAAGGTGCAGGACTCTTTTTCTGACTTCGAACCGCCCGCGCCCTTGCCAATCGAATCCGATTGGGCGCCGATCATGGAATTCACCGCCGCGGATATCTTTCAGCACTCGCCCTTCGGCGACATTCTGAATTCACTAAGGTCTCTCTCTTTGTCAGGAGAGCCCTGGCCGGATTATGGCCAACAGGATTGGGATGCGGACGACGAAGAAATTCAACGCCCACCCACCACCCACTTAATAGCCACCGTCGATGACTCAACCGACATGCTCGACTTCGACTCCGAAAACATCGACGGTATGGACGACAATGCGGGAGGCGAAGAGGAACCACCGCCCACAGGGTGCTGGATGTCCACTTCATCATATGACGTATACATGGTGGACACACCAAAAGAAGACGACGAGGAACGGAAGGACGCACCGAAGGCTTGTTCCCTCGATGAAGCAGTCAAAGCGGCGGCGCAAGCGCCGCCCCAAATCCCGCCTCGGCAGAAATAACGATCATACAGACCCAGCGTTGGAGCAGGGCGAACCACTGCCGACCACGGCAATACGGAGAATCAAACCGAACAAACCAATTCTGTCAAAGATAATAGTCCGGACGACATACCGGAAGGCACCCGAGAGCAGCAGAATGCCCGTCAAAGGCTTGTTGCCACCAGCGAGGAGTCTGAAAAAGCAGAAGCAAAGGCTCAAGGCTGCGCAGGACACACTCCAAATCAGATGGAGTAAAGTACTCAACACAGCAGCGAAGTACGGCGCAATCGCCCCACCAAGAGCTACCCAAAGCGGAAGTTGCTACCTGAATTCGATGAGGAGGCCTCAGACCCCCACAACCAAAAATTAAAACAGCCATCTGCCGGATAGACGACCTCACGGCCAACATAAAGCGGCAAGCAACGCCGCACATAAGCCAATACGCGGTCTACGCGAGGGCTCGCATCAAAAGGAGGGCGAAACCAGATCATCTACGGACTAGCAAGCGCGCTCCAGCCATACGATGCAACACAACAAACCATCCGAACAACGCGGTAACACCCGAGATAAGGGGTGCCGCAACACCCCCTATGTTTCACCAATGACGTGCTGGACTATGAATTTCCAGAGGGATTCAAACCTGTAAACATAGAGGCATACGATGAACAACAGACCCTGGGGTCTGGATTGAGGACTATATCCTCCATATCCATATGGCTCGGGGAGATGATCTCCACGCCATTAAGTATTTACCCCTCAAACTCAAAGGGCCAGCTCGGCACTGGCTTAAGAGCCTCCCCGAAAGCTCCATTGGAAGTTGGGAAGAGCTCGAAGACGCCTTTCGGGCAAATTTTCAAGGGACTTATGTCCGACCTCCGGACGCGGATGATTTGAGTCATATAACTCAACAGCCCGGAGAGTCAGCCCGAAAGCTTTGGAACAGGTTTCTTACTAAAAAGAACCAAATTGTCGACTGTCCGGACGCTGAAGCCTTGGCAGCTTTTAAGCATAGCGTCCGTGACGAATGGCTTCCAGACACCACGGCCAAGAAAAGCCGAGAACAATGGCAACATTAACAAGCCTCATGACCCGCTTTTGCGCGGGTGAGGATAGCTGGCTAGCCAGATGCAGCACTAGCGACCCCAGTACATCCGAAGTTAGAGATGGAAATTGGAAATCAAGGCGCAACAACTATAACAAACGCCAGAATAAAGAAGACAGCACGAAGAGCATGAAAGTAAACGCCGGATTCAAAAGCTCTCGGCCAGGTCAGCAAAAGCCCCCTCTAAGCGCCAGAGACGAACTGTCCAGCCTAAACAAATCTGGACCAATATGTCAGATCCATAGCACCCCTGGTAACGCTAATCATACCCACAGAGATGTTGGGTCTCAAGCAGTCCGCAAGCTCAACGCGTACACAAGGGAGGGATACACCAGCGAAGACGAGGATGAGCCTTCTCAAGCAAGACACTGGGGAACAAAAAATTTCCAACCAGAAGTCAAAACAGTAACGTGTTACACGTGATCAAGGGGAGAAACAAAACGACAACTCCAGAAAAATATGCCCAAGGGCCTATCAACCGCGGAGTCCGCCACTGGTCGTCTCAAACTGATCACTTTCGACCATTGTGATAACTCAGCAAGTATCCGGCGTGCAGGATGGGCTGCCTGGTATTAGACCAATAATTGACGGATTACCAACTTCACACGAGTCCTAATGGACGGTGGCAGCAGTCTCAACCTGATACCAGGATACAATCCGCGAAATGGGATAAGACCAACGAAAAATTTGCCATAGCAATACTACCTTAAAGGAGTAACGCCAGCCCAGGGCTCATTGCACGGGCTCCCTGCTACTAAAGGTAATATTCGGCTTTCCCCGATAACTTCCGTAGCGAACATTAACCTCCACATCGCTCCGTTCCAAAGTGGGCTATCAAGCACTACTTGGACGCAAAGCTTTTGCTCGCTTTAATGCAATACCACATTACGCTTCCCTGACACTCAAGATGCCCGGTCCACGCGGCATCATTACAGTGAATAGAAGTATTAAGCGATCTTTGCGCGCCGAAGAGAATGCGACTGCCTTGGCAGCCGCACACTAAAAACGGCCTCACCAACTAAAGCATTTGATAGGTCATCAAGACCACGAACGCTGTTAGACGAGTCCGGCGCTGCTATATGTAATTTGTACCGTATTGATGGTCACACCCCTATTACAAATACAAGGGGCTCAACGTGCGCAGACAAGTGGCAATTTCTACTCATTTTTAGTTATACATGGTTTCTTTAAAAACTATCTTTTTGCACGACAACTTTTTCACCTAAGTTCCTCTCTTTTACAGATGATCATCGTGCTACACCCGTCCAGGATACGGCACAACGGAGACACAGGCGCAGACGTGCAGCAGGGACCCGCTCCAAGGATTCTTTTTAGATTAAGACCCTGCGTAAACCTTTTTTACTGTCTCTTGTTGATACACATCCCTCGAATTCTCATTACAATTGAGAAGGATGCTGACGTCTTGGCATGTGGCACGTCAGAAATGCACGTACCTGGACACAAGGGGCTTCTTACAAAGGGCACTATTTAGGCCCGGTTTATACCATAAAGACCGAATACCTTAGGGAGTGTTCGGCGTCGCGAGTTTGGCCTTATATGCATCAGCTCCGAATCATTGTCTTTGGTCAAATGTTGGGTTTGCCCGGCTCCTGTGTTTTGGTGCCTTACGTTCCACTTATCGGCTAAGGCAGCACCAGGAGAACTACTGCGATTGTGCCCTGGTTCATCCGGACGAGCACCTCAGTAGAGAAAGCCGAAAACTGACTGTCATGATATAGCGTGAGACTGGTCAACCACTCGATGACCTATCGGAATGTTAGAATTCCTCCGCCTTAACGAAGGGCCGTTTTCCGGCCAGGCATGTACGCACCCCGAGATCGGGAGAGTGCGGAGCCACCAGGGGCTATCTAGTAGCCCCACTGTCAAACTCCTATGGCTAAGTGAAAGTGTTAAAGCATTATAGTCCGGTTGCCTTGTTCGCTGCGCTATCTCCTCCTTAATAGGACCAAGACGTTGGGTTAAGTGTGAACACACGTTTTTTGTGAGCACCTCCGTAGTATATGCGTGGGGGTTGAAGCCGACGACTGCAATCTTTTAGGTTATATACATATATACACAAACGGCCGCACAGGAGGCATCACATTGCTTTCCGGCAAAAGTATAAATACAGCCTTACTATTTTTCATAAAAACATTGTGTTTACAATGGGAATACATGTCATTCAAACATAATATTCTTTTAGCACTGGGACTCTATCAAACGAGCACCCTCAAGAACCTCGTCAAAATAGTGCTCGGCAGCTACTCGGCCTATGGCCGAACCTTGCGCCGCAACAGTGGTAGCATCCATCTCCGCCCAGTATGCCTTGACACGGGCAAAGCCATCCGCGAGCCTTCTATGCACGCCGACCTCTTCATCGCGTTGATGCGCGGCACCGCACCAAGGAACTGCTGCACTAAGCTGAAATAGTTGTTCGGCTTCGGCTTCTCCGGCCACAAATGATCTACGACAGACCTCATGGTGAGTCCGGACAACCTATTAAGTTTGGCCCATTAGGCTAGCTGATCAGTCAAGGGAAGCGGACGCTCTAGAACGTTGAATTGTACCAGAATAGCTTGTCCACTTCACGATCTGATTGATCTTGGAAGTATTCGACCGCATCGATAGCGCTCGCCGCCAAGTCCATATATGCGTCTGCCGAACTCCACAGCCGATCCAGAGGGGCATATAGCGGATCTCTGAACTTCCTCCGCAGTAGAAAGGGCTTCCCAGCCCCAATATCCCCAGCTTCGCGCAGCTCCTCCTTCTTCGCCCTCATAGCAGAGCGACTGTCTTTGGTCGCCATAGTGGCCTTCTCAAGGTCCGCTTCCTTCACTCGGTTCTCTTCTTCAAGGAACTAGCAACGGTTGGCAGTGCCTTTTAATTCTATGGCCATCTTGGCCAATCTTTTCTTTGCTTCGCAATGGGCGGCCTTCTCGGCTCTTAACTCTTCGGCCGCCTTCAAAGCAGCCGCATTACTAACCCTCGCTTGTTCCTTGGCTCGGCGCAAGTTCCGCCCGAAGGGTCTCCACGGTGGCAGCTCCATCTGCAGTCACAACATATTAAAGATACTGGCATCATGCCGCTCTTATTGTGTGACATTCACCAGAAAACATTACTTACCCTGTGATTCGTCAAGCCGCTTGTTAACAAGCTCGATGTCGGCGTCTGCCGCATCCAGTTTCCGTTTTAATTCGGCAAACTCACTAGTCCGGCTAGCCACCGGAGCTTCCACCACCTGCACATAAAGGCAGTCTGGTTATTGCCTGGGACTATGATCCTCTGTTCGCCGCCATTCCTGACGACAACCAGAGTCTCAGGGGCTACTATCTACATAGGGCACACCTAACATGTGCGGTACTATCACATATTATCTCACGTACCTCAAAGCCTGTCAGTAGACTCATAAAGGCTTCATGTAATCCGCTTTCGGCAAACAAAATTCTTTCCATCACCGTACGGTGTTCTTCTGAGATGGCCGCTCGCCCCAACAGCTCCCTCAGAACGTCCTACCGCATACCAGACGGTGCCGGACTCTTTTGTTTGCTCTCTTCGAGAGCCGGACGCTGGGGACTTCAGGGGTCTATGGGATTATCTTCTGGCCTTACCGGATCCGGAGAGGCCCTCCGTGACGACACTTTGGGGTCGCCCGCTTCTTGAGCAGAGGAGTCCGGGGGAGGCGTTTCGCTTTCCATCATCTCCGGAAGAAGATCCCCCGAAGGCGAGCTCAGCTGAGAAGGGCTAAGACCCGAACTGCAAGATATATGCGGCGGTTATTTTCTCAGAAGAAAGATAGTATACCTTCACTATTAAAACATTTTTTGGATCACTTACGACTCGTTGGAGGGCTGATCCCCCCGCGGACTTTGTGCGGCAAGAGCACCCCCCGAGGCAGGACCCTCTGTTGGAGACTTCTTCTCTCGTTTGGAGGCCTCGGCTTCCGGATCCTCGGAAGCAGTCCTCTTCCTCCCCCGGTTATCCTCCTTTAAGGAGGCGCTCACTCCCTCGGTTGGAACTGGCAGCGATGGGGCCCCGCTTCCGCCCATATTATTCCCCCCTATATCTTCCTTCAAGGAATCCGGGCAAGGTGCGAGCTCGAGCATCTTTTCCAATACCGGATTTTCCAAACCCTCAGGGAGGGGGGCCGAACACCGAATCATCTTCGCCTTTGTTAGCCAGTCCTGGTCAAAGAGCGATCTCTCAAAAATAACTTCATGATGAATAAAGGACAGTGTGTTCGGCTAGAGGGTTTCTTACTTGTTCGGCGGCGCGGTTACTGCTCAGGCCCACATCCTCAGTAGCATCCGGACACTCTATTTGAGGTCCGAAGAATGACTTGTAGATCTCCTCGTGCGTCAGGCCGAGGAAACTTTGAATGGCACGCGGTCCTTCTGGGTTAAACTCCCACAGGCGAAGGGGCCGGCGTTTGCAAGGCTGGACTTGACGAACCAGCATAACTTGTATTACCATGACCAAATTAAAATCTCCCTCGAAGAGATCTCGAATGCGGCTTTGCAGTATAGGCACTTCTGGGAGATGTGACGTAAAACCACTCCCGTTGCCATAATTCGGACACCTCTGGAAAGGAACCTTTCGGCCAAGGAGCTCCTGCCATCTTGCCTATTGATGCACCTCCTCACGCTGCATGTTGCCCCTCGATCATCTTTGGCTTCAAGGTCTTGAGCCACAGGCCGAAGTGAGGGGTAATGCGGAGGAAGGCCTCACACACGACAATAAATGTCGAGATGTGGAGAAAGGAGTCCAGAGCTAGTTCATGGAAATCTAGCCCATAATAGAACATCAAACCCCTGACGAAGGGATCCAGAGTGAGGCCTAGGCCTCGAAGGAAGTGGGAGACGAACACGACGTTCTCGTTGGGTTCGGGAGTAGGGACGACCTGCCCTCGAGCAGGAAGCCGATGCGAAACCTCGGCGGTCAGGTATCTGGCCTCCCTCAACTTCTTGATGTCATCTTCCGTCACGGAGGAGGGCATCCATCGGCCTTGAAGGATGGATCCGGACATGATTAAAGATTCGGAGCACCTAACCTGGGCTTTGGGTGTTGGAACTCGATGCGGGGGAAGGGTTCGATTGAGCATGAGACGGAAAAAGCGAAAACCTTGTCCCTTTATAAAGAGGGTGAATATCAAGCGTCCTGTCCGTAGCCGTTTAGGACTTGCCTATAATCTAGGAGTCCTAGACACGGTTGGGTTACCCAGGACCGCATTAATGAGAATCCCGTAATTGGGGGAACATGATCTCTGCTTTGACAAGATGTGTCAAGAAACCGCCTCGTGTTATGTGTGGAGCTGGTTGAAGAAAAACGATTCGAATAATCACCGGGCCATGACATAACGTGATGTTGCCAAAACAAGTCAGCAAATTGGAATTGCGAAAATATTATTCTCTCTACGGCGGTATGTGGAACTTATTTTGCAGGGTCGGACACTATCCTCATATTCAAATTCTTCTGTGATGTATTCGGAGAAGGAACCCGCCTTGCAATACCAAAGACAATACTGCGTGCCGGACTCATCGTCATTGAAGCCTGGTTCAGGGGCTACTGAGAGAGTCCTGGATTAGGGGGTCTCCGGACAGCCGGACTATCTCCATTGGCCGGACTGTTAGACTATGAAGATACAAGATTGAAGACTTCTTCTCGTGTCCGGATGGGACTCTACTTGGCGTGGAAGGCAAGCTAGGCAATACGGATATGGATATCTCCTCCTTTGTAACCGACCTTGTGTAACCCTAACCCTCTCCGGTGTCTATATAAAACGAAGGGTTTTAGTCTGTAGGACAACAACCACAACATACAATCATACCATAGGCTAGCTTCTAGGGTTTAGCCCCTCTGATCTCGTGGTAAATCTACTCTTGTACTACCCATATCATCAATATTAATCAAGCAGGACGTAGGGTTTTACCTCCATCAAGAGGGCTCAAACCTGGGTAAAACATCGTGTCCCCTTCCTCCTATTACCATCCGGCCTAGACGAACAGTTCGGGACCCCCTACCCGAGATCCGCCGGTTTTGACACCGACAGCACCTTTTTGAATAAACAATGCATAGCACCAGACTATTATCGCATTCCCTATTCTTCTTTTTTTATATATATGTTCATTCATGACATTCAGCACCCGTACACTCTGGTACGGCCAATACGCCAGGGGCTTAAGCATACCCCATAATATGGCGTGAGAAGTACGAACACTTTCAACAGTGCAGCACCCCGAACTTATAGCATTATATGCATCAGCTCCGAATCATGTCTTGGGTCAATAGTTGGGTTTGCCCGGCTCCCATGTTTTGGTACCTTACATTCCGCTATATCGGCTAAGGTGGCACTGGGAGAACTACTGCGATTGTGCCCCGGTTCATCTAGGCTAACCACCTCAGTAGAGAAAGCTAAAAATGACTGTCATGATAAGGCGAGAGTTGGTCGCTGTTCGAGAGGTCTCGAGTCCCTAAAGACTTATGCCGCTTAGAGCGAAGAGTCGGCTTTGTCCGGCTTAAGGCATGTATAGCACCCCGAATTCGGCCTTCCGAATACTAGGGGCTTTGCCAAAATTTAAAATTGCAGACTTCTATGGCTAAGTGAGAGTGATAAAGCATTATAGTCCGATTTCCTTGTTTGTTGTGCTGAGCGCCTCCCTCGAAGGACCCAACAATGGGAAAAAGAGTGCTCAGATTTATCCCGAACACCCCAGCACTCGTGGCATGGGGGCAGAAGCTGACGACTGGCCATCTCTCAGATTTGATAAACAGCCGCACAGAAGGTAATATTTTAAATTCAAGCAAGCGTTGCATAGCGCATATGAACAAGTTTTCATAATACAGGATCACACGAGCAAGTTCATTCAAAAATTACATCCTTCGCACACTCGTCCGCCACAAGACGGGAACCCTTCAGGACACCCTCATAATACATCTCGGGGTGGCGATGCTCCTTGCCCTACGGCGGCCCCTCCTTCACCAGCTTCTCAGCGTCCATCTTGGCCCAGTGCACCTTTGCATGGGCAAAAGCCCGGCGGGCACGTTCGATACAGACGGACCGCTTGATGACTTCCAGCCGTGGGCAGGCATCCACAAGCCACCTCACCAGGCCGAAGTAGCTGTTGGGAAGGGAGTTGCCAGGCCACATACGGACTATAATGCCCTTCATGGCCTGTTCGGCCGCCTTGTGTAGCTCGACCAGTTGCTTCAGCTGGTCACTCATAGGCATCGGGTGTTCGGTCCCAGTATACTAAGACAACTTCTCCGTCAAGCTTCCCTCCTTGGCCTGGTAATATTTCGCGGCATCCGACACGGTGCGGGGCAAATCTGCGAATGCTCCTGGAGAGCTCCGGACTCGGGTAAGTAACAAGTAATTTACTTTCACATGCTTGCTTTGCGTATTGAATGCCTTACCCGGCGCTATCTTCCTCATCGCCTCAATCTCCTGGAGGGCCTTTTGGGCTTCACCCTTGGCATTCTTTGTGCTCTCGAGGGCCGCGGCAAGCTCGGACTCTCGCGTCTTCGAGTCAAGCTCCAAAGCCTCGTGCTTCTTCACGAGAGCCTGGAGCTCTTGCTGCACCTCGCCCACCCGTGCCTCTTGCTTTTCCCGCTCGGTGTGCTCCTTGGACGCTTTGTCTTCGGCCTCGGACAACGCTTGCTTCAGGGTCGCCACTTCGGTCGTGGCCCCTGGAACATTCATGATGATCCTATCATTTTGCAACCACATTTTCTTTTATATATAGAAAAGGTATTACTTACCTTTGTTCTCCTCGAGCTGCCTCTTGGCAAGGCCGAGCTCTTTCTCGGACCCCTCGAGGTCCTGCTTCAGTGCAGCGACCTCCACAGTCAGTGCGGCAGAGGTCAGCGGCGAAGCCTGCATATGCATACAGGCATACTTATATTAGACTCCTGTAGATATTATTTGATCCTTTATTCAGCTTTTCTTTGTGAACACCAAGCAGAGCATCAGGGGCTACTGTCTATGCGGTAATCTTTTTCCTATATTTTAAATACTTACCTCAAAGCCTGCTAGAAGGCTAGCACAGGCTTCAGTCAGTCCGCTCTTGGCGGACTGAACCTTCTTGATCACCGCACTCATAATAGTGTGGTGCTCTTCGTCGACGGAAGCGTCACGAAGCGCTCCTAGCAGGTTGTCCGGTGCCTCTGGATGGATAGAGGTCACCGGCACGGGCGGCTTGCCCCTTTTGGAAGGGGGTCGCCTGCCCGAGTCCGGAACCACTGCAGGTTCCGGTGCGGTGTTCAGCCGAGAGCCGAACTTGGAGCCCCCGGGAGCCTTGCTCCCTTTGCTCCTGGAGTCCGGAAGGTCGCCTTGAGGCGCCTCAGGGACTTTCTCCCCCGGCTTAGTGCCCCTTGAGACAATACCTCGGCATTATTCGTAGGGCAAGGAGAGGAGGCGATTGGAAGTGTATCACTATTCATGTCTGACGAGTCCAAGGAACCGTCCGACGATGATACATCGATACGGGCTTGGGGCGCACTGCATAATCATATTTGACATTAGGAGAAGCAGTGCGACAAAGGTATGCTATGAGTTACTCTGGTATCCGAATACTTACGACTTCGCCAGGGGCTTGGCCCTGAGCAGCCACTCGTCTTCGCCGTCGGCGGCGGTGGTGGAGCAGTCCGGAAGGAGAGTCCTTCCCTTCTTGGACCCTTCGTCCTTCCCGGTTGGGGCGGCCTTCCTTTTCTTGTCTCCCCCGGCTGGAAGGGGAGAATCTTCATCTTCCTTCTCCTCGTTTTCACGGGAGGAGTGCATCTCGGTGTTATCGGACGATGAGTCCGATACCACCTGGCGCCGGGAACTCTTTCGGGTTCCCTTGGCCTTCTTCTTGGTATTCTACGGCACCTCATAAGGAGACGGAGTCTGCATCTCCGTCAGGAGATCGTCTGCAGGGTCTTCGGGCAGAGGGGCCGGACAGTTAATCTGCTCCGATGTCTCCACCCAGTCCTGTCAAAGGCATGGGAGCTCAGACTCCGCACATGGTTAAGCTATGGGAAATAAATATCCTACCAGATGTACAGAACTTACCGAATTCGCAGGGCGTTTTGCGCTTAGCCCGCGGTCCTCGGTAAGAGAAGGAGGGACCTCGGCGCCCTTGAACAGCACCCTCCAGACGTCCTTATGCGTCGTGTCGAAGAGCTCATGTAGAGTCTGGTGCTGGGCCGGGATGAACTCCCATAAGTTAAAATCCCGTTGTTGACACGGGAGGATCCGGCGGAAGAGCATGACCTGGGCTATGTTGACAAGCTTAAGTTTCTTGCTTATCATGTTCCGGATCACTTCTGGAGTCCATCCAGCTCCACCGATGAACCCCAGGACAGGCCCTTCTCCTTCCAGGAAGTGAGCCGTGTGGGGATTCCGGATCGAAACTCGGGGGCCGCCACCCAGTTGGTGTCGCACGGCTCGGTGATGTAGAACCACCCCGATTGCCACCCCTTTATGGTCTCCACGAAGGAGCCCTCGAGCCATATAACGTTGGGCATTTTTCCCACCATGGCTCCGCCGAATTCCGCTTGTTGGCCGCCCACCACCTTCGGCTTGATATTGAAGGTCTTCAGCCACAGGCCGAAGTGGGGCCGGATGCGGAGGAAAGCCTCGCACACGACGATGAACGCCGAGATGTTGAGGATGAAATTCGGGGCCAGGTCATGAAAGTCCAGCCCATAATAGAACATGAGGCCGCGAACGAATGGATGGAGGGGAAACCCCAGTCCGCGAAGGAAGTGGGGGAGGAAAACCACCCTTTCGTGAGGTTCCGGGGTAGGGATGACCTGCCCTGCGGCTGGCAGCCGGTGCGCGATATCCGCGGCTAAGTATCCGTCTCCATGTAGCTTTTTGATGTGTCCCTCCGTGACGAAGGAGGCCATCCACTTGCCTCCCGCTCCGGACATGTTTGGAGAGAGTTGAGGAGAAGGATGTGGACTTGGGCGTTGGAGCTCGAGTGCGCGAGAATGGATGAGCAAGGAGGAAGAAGGCGTGGGTAGAAAAAGGTGAGACCTTATCCCTTTATAAGGGCGGACGAAACTATGCGCCCCCCACTAGCCTGGTAAAACTCGCTTATCCCCCAAGCGCCGTAATTGGTGGCGCGGTTGGGTTACCCACGCCCGTATTGATGAGAATCCCGTAATAAGGGGAACACGATCTCTGCTTTGACAAGACATGCCAAGAAACCACCTCGCGTTATGTGCGGGGCTGGTTAAATAAAAACGGTTCGAATAATTATCGGGCCATGGCGTGATGTCATGCTGCCAAAACGTGTCAGCAGATTAGATTTATGGAAATATTATTATCTCTACGGTGGTATGTGGAACTTATTTTGCAGGGTCGAACACTATCCTTGTATTCAAACTCTTATGTGGTGTATTCGGAGGAGGAACCCGCCTTGCAATGCCGAAGACAACACTGCACGCCAGACTCATCATCATTGAAGCCTGGTTCAGGGGCTACTGAGGGAGTCCTGGATTAGGGGGTCTCCAGATAGCCAGACTGTATCCTCTGGCCGGACTGTTGGACTATGAAGATACAAGATTGAAGACTTCGTCTCGTGTCCGGATGGGACTCTCCTTGGCGTGGAAGGCAAGCTAGGCAATACGGATATGTATATCTCCTCCTTTGTAACCGATCTTGTGTAACCCTAGCCCCCTCCGGTGTAGTCTGTAGGACAACATACAATCATACCATAGGCTAGCTTCTAGGGTTTAGATTCTCCGATCTCGTGGTAGATCTACTCTTGTACTACTCATATTATCAAGAATAATCAAGCAGGATGTAGGGTTTTACCTCCATCAAGAGGGCCCGAACCTGGGTAAAACATCGTGTCCCCTGCCTCCTATTACCATCTTCCTTAGACGCACAGTTCGGGACCCCCTACCCGAGATCTGCCGGTTTTGACACCGACAGGCATCGTCAATAACATGCAACATATCAGAATGAATAGCAGGAGTAGGTGTTGCAAGTTTACTCAAAACAGAAGGTGAATCAAGTGCAGAGCTAGATGGCAGTTCCTTACATCCCCTCATAGTTGAGGGGAAATGTTGGTTCTTTTATCTTTCAAGTTCTTCATAGTGATCAGCAGATATAAATCCCAAGTGACTCAAAGAATAGAGCTATGCTCCCCGGCAACGGCGCTAGAAAATAGTCTTGATAACCCACAAGTATAGGGGATCACAACCGTTTTCGAGGGTAGAGTATTCAACCCAAATTTATTGATTTGACACAAGGGGAGCCAAAGAATATTCTCAAGAATTAGCAGCTGGGTTCAATTCAACCAGACCTGGAAACTTAATATCTACAACAAGGTATTTAGTACCAAGGTAATATGATAGTAATGGTAACGGTAGCGAAAGTAATATTTTTGGTTTTATAGTGATTGTAACATTAGCAACGGAAAAGTAAATAAGCGAAGAAGAATGTATGAAAAGCTCGTAGGCAATGGATCGGTGATGGATAATTATGTCGGATGCGATCAATCATGCAATAGTGATAACATAGGGTGACATAGAACTAGCTCCAGTTCATCAATGTAATGTAGGCATGTATTCCGAATATAGTCATACGTGCTTATGGAAAAGAACTTGCATGACATCTTTTGTCCAACCCTCCCATGCAGCGGGGTCCTATTGGAAACTAAGGAATATTAAGGCCTCCTTTTAATAGAGTACCGGACCAAAGCATTAACACTTAGTGAATACATGAACTCCTCAAACTACGGTCATCACCGGTAAGTATCCCGATTATTATCACTTCGGGGTTAACGGATCATAACACATAATAGGTGTCTATAGACTTGCATGATAGGACCAGTAACTCACATATATTCATGAAAACATAATAGGTTCAGATCTGAAATCATGGCACTCGGGCCCTAGTGACAAGCATTAAGCATAGCAAAGTCATAGCAACATCAATCTCAGAACATAGTGGATACTAGGGATCAAACCCTAACAAAACTAACTCGATTACATGATAAATCTCATCCAACCCATTACCGTCTAGCAAGCCGACGATGGAATTACTCATGCACGGCGGTGACCATCATGAAGTTGGTGATGGAGGAAGGTTGATGATGACGATGGCGACGGATTCCCCTCTCTGGAGCCCCGAACGGACTCTAGATCAGCCCTCCCGACAGAGTTTAGGGCTTGGCGGCGGCTCTGTATCATAAAACGCGATGAATCCTTCTCTCTGATTTTTTTTCTCCCCGAACACGAATATATGGAGTCAAGATGGACGTCGGTGGAGCATCAGGGGCCCCACGAGGCAGGGGGCGCGCTCAGTGGGGTAGGCGCGCCCCTCACCCTCGTGGACAGGGTGTGCCCCCCCCCAGACGTGGATCTTTTCGCCAGTATTTTTTATATATTCCAAAAATAATCTCCGTTGATTTTCAGGTCGTTCCGAGAACTTTTATTTCTGCACAAAAATAACACCATGGCAATTCTATTGAAAACAGCGTCAGTCTAGGTTAGTTCCATTCAAATCATGCAAGTTAGAGTCCAAAACAAGGGCAAAAGTGTTTGGAAAAGTAGATACGTTGGAGACGTATCAGTCCCGCTCTTGTCTATATTGATGAAGATGTATAAAATACAGAGTTGATCTACCTCAAGTTCGTAATGTGTGGTCTAACTCTAGGGTTAGGCGAATGATTTTGCGTTGATGTCCCCTCTACGGGCTAAACGCTATGGCTTATATACACACCATGGAGGGTATCTAGGGTTACATGGTCGGCATCTAGGAGCAAGGCAGTAGGAGAGATCTTGGAGTATACGTCAAGTCTTTGGTGGAGGTAGTCTTGATCATGTCTCCTATGCACGGCCTTCGGAGTCCATCTTGAGTACGAGCGAGGGCCCGTCGGCCCATCCTGAGGAACATGGGCCAACTTGGTTAGTACCCTCTTATCTAGGACACCATCACTAGCCCCCGAACTGGTCTTCTATGCCGAGGATGACTTCAATAACAACCTCGGATCCGGAGACCCTGGCTCGACAGACGAGTTCCACCTTATGATCCTTGGACCACTCCTTCAAAGGTGCGATGCCAACCGAGGCTCAACCAAACTCGTACCATCTGCCCGAAGAGATCGGATAACTTAGCCTCAAAGGCCAACCATCTCAGTGTTAATATTCCTACTTAGTCTGACAACTTTACCGAAACGGCCCACCCCACGACAGGTCGAGCAGTTATTGCTTCCCTCAAATCGCGTCCCGAGGCAAACTTTTGACTGGCATGTCCCATCGAGGTGGAGACCGTGCCCGTTTTCTCAGGGATACCATCAAGATTTTGTTTCCCCCATATGCTTAATGACATCTTTGGTGGGATGATGTGTTTATCGGTGCAGTAAGAGGGACTCTTGGCCTTTCATTGGCCTATAAGAGCAAAAGTGAGGAGGGCGCAACCTACTACGCTCCCATTTCCTCATCTACTGCTTTGTCTAGCTCCAGCGCTTAGAGCAAAAGGGATCGCGACAAATTTGGAATTTGAAATAATTCAAATCAATTTTGTGAAATATAAAATCCTTCTACAAATATCTGAATCAAAACTCCCTCATTTACATCAAAATACATACTCCCTCTGTCCCATAACATCTAACATTTCGATCATATAAGAGCATCGTGCACATACAATTCGATCTCGGCAGAGACACAATTTTCATCTAAAATGGCCACAAAAATGACTTAGTATCACACACTAAAGTTCAACACAAAGTCTAGTGCATATAGTATATAAGAAGGATGACTAATTCGGAGTTTCGGACCATCGAATCCGCAAAGGCAAACCGAGGGCGTGTTTGCTTTCGCTGCCGGGCCTGGTTCAGAGGGGAAAAACGAGCCAGGCTGAGTAGGGTCTGGGTAAGCAAAAACTGGGTCAAAATGTAGATGACTAGTTTATTGGTTGCCTGCATTGGGGGTCTTGTCATCAAGATGCAATTTTCACCTGGCATTTGGTTGCATACATGCATATGATTACCAGCATTAACAACAAAACTTAATAACCATCAGGTTAGGCTTGGCATTTCTTCAAACACTATGAGCGTGCTAGAGCTTCCACTGCCCATCATGCCCACCACCAGCTCCCGGCGATCGTGGACGCGCCCGATGTTAGGGAACGTAGTAATTCAAAAAAATTCCTACGATCACGCAAGATCTATCTAGGAGAAACATAGCAACGAGATGGGGGAGTGTGTCCACGTACCCTCGTAGACCGAAAGCGGAAGCGTTATGTAACGCAGTTGATGTATTCGAACGTCTTCACGATCCAACTGATCCAAGTACCGAACATATGGCACCTCTGTGTTCAGCACATGTTCAGCACGATGACATTCCTCGAGCTCTTGATCTAGTAGAGGGTCGAGGGAGAGTTCCGTCAACATGACGGCGTGGCGACGGTGTTGGTGATGTGATCCGCGCAGGGCTTCGCCTAAGCACTACGATAATATGACCGAGGTGGTAAACTATGGAGGGGGGCACCGCACACGGTTAAGACAAATCTTGGAGTGCCTTTGGGTGCCCCCGCCCCCGTATATAAAGGGGGGAGGAGGAGGTGGCCGGCCCAAGGGGGCGCGCCAAGGGGGAGTCCTACTTGGACTCCTAGTCCAAGTAGGATTCGGCCCCCCTCCTTCCAACCAATGGAAAGGGGAAAGGGGGAGAGGGAGAAGGAAAGGAGGGCCGCGCCCCCCAACCCTAGTCCAATTCATTTTGGGCTTGGGGGGGCACCTCTTGTGGCAGCCTCCTGATACGTCTCCAACGTATCTATAATTTTTGATTGTTCCATGCTATTATATTATCAGCTTTGGATGTTAATGGGCTTATTTATACACTTTTATATTATTTTTGGGACAAACCTACTAACCCAAGGCCCAGTGCAAATTGCTATTTTTTTTCCTATTTCAGTGTTTCGCAGAAAAAGGAATATCAAACGGAATGAAACCTTCGGGAGAGTTATTTTTGGAACAAACATGATCTGATAGAGATAATAAGCGTAATATGTAGGTTTAGAAAACTTCTGTAACACCAAAAATTCTAAAATAAAATGCTGGACATGAGGAATTTATCTATTAATCATATGCAAAAAGAATCAACCTAATCGCACTCTCCAGTAAAAAATGGCAGCAAATCTCGTGAGCGCTAAAGTTTCTTTTTTTACAGCAAGATCGCAAAGACTTTCCCCAAGTCTTCCCAAAGGTTCTACTTGGTACAAACACTAATTAAAAGCATAAAACCACATCTAAAAAGACGCTAGATGAATTATTTATTACTAAACACAACCAAAAATTAAGGAACAAAAATAAAATTGGGTTGCCTCCTAACAAGCGCTATCGTTTAACGCCCCTAGCTAGGCATAAAAGCAAGGATAGATCTAAGTATTATCATCTTTGGTATGCAATCCATAAGTAGCTCTCATAACAGATTCATAAGGTAATTTAATTTTCTTTCTAGGAAAGTGTTCCATGCCTTTCCTTAATGGAAATTGGAATCTAATATTCCCTTCTTTCATATCAATAATTGCACCAATCGTTCTAAGGAAAGGTCTACCAAGAATAATGGGACATGGAGGATTGCAATCAATGTCAATAACAATGAAATCTACGGGCAAATAATTTCTATTTGCAACAATAAGAACATCATTAATTCTTCCCATAGGTTTCTTAATAGTGGAATCGGCAAGATGCAAATTTAAAGAACAATCATCAAATTCACGGAAACCTAACACATCACACAAAGTTTTTGGAATCGTGGAAACACTAGCACCCAAATCACATAAATCATAACATTCATGATCTTTAATTTTAATTTTAATAGTAGGTTCTCACTCATCATAAAGTTTTCTAGGAATAGAAACTTCCAATTCAAGCTTTTCTTCATAATATTGCATTAAAGCATCAACGATATGTTTAGTAAAAGATTTGTTTTGATTATAATCATGCGGAGAATTTAGCATGGATTGCAACAAGGAAATACAATTTATTAAAGAACAATTATCATAATTAAATTCCTTGAAATCCAAAATAGTGGGTTCATTGCTATGTAAAGTTTTGACCTCATCAATCCCACTTTTACCAATTTTTGCATCAAGATCTAAAAACTCCGAATCATTGGGATGCCTTTTAATTAAAGTTGACTCATCTCCAGTCCCATAATTATCAAGATTCATATTGCAAAATAAGTATTTAATAGGAGACACATCAATCACTTTTAGATCTCCATCCTTATTATCATCAAAACTAGAAGAACATGATTTTATGAAGCAATCTTTTTTAACACGCATCCTATCGGTTCTTTCTTTGCATTCATCAATGGAAATTCTCATGGATTTGAGAGACTCATTGATATCATGCTTAGGTGGAATAGATCTAAGTTTCAAAGAATTAACATCAAGAGAAATTATATCCACGTTCCTAGCCAACTCATCAATCTTAGACAATTTTTCTTCCATAAATGCATTGAAACTGTTTTGCGAACTAATAAATTCTTTAATATTAGATTCAAAATCAGAGGGCATCTTATTATAATTTCCATAAGAATTGTTGTAGGAATTACCATAATTATTAGAGGAATTGCTAGGAAAAGGCCTAGGATTAAAGTTTCCTCTATACGCGTTGTTACCAAAATTGTCCCTACCAACAAAATTCACATCCATAGATTCATTATTATTCTCAATCAAAGTAGACAAATACATATCATTAGGATCAGAAGAAACACTCTTATTAGAAAACAATTTCATAAGTTCATCCATCTTTCCACTCAAAACATTAATTTCTTCTATAGCATGAACTAGTAGATCTTTCAGTGTGCCATTGAGAATAATTAACCAGAATATTATCTAGGAGTTTGGTAGCTTCTCCTAAAGTGATTTCCGTAAAAGTGCCTCTCACGGCCGAATCTAAAAGATTTCTAGAAGCAAAATTCAATCCGTCATAAAAAAATTATATGACCATCCAAAGATTCAAACCATGTGTAGGGCAATTACGTATCATTAATTTCATCCTCTCCCAAGCTTGTGCAACATGTTCATGATCAAGTTTCTTAAAATTCATAATATCGTTTCTAAGAGAGATGATCTTAGCGGGAAGAAAATACTTAGAGATAAAGCATCTTCGCACTTATTCCATGAATTGATACTATTTTTAGGCAAAGAAGAAAACCAAGTTTTAGCACGATCTCTAAGTGAAAACGGAAATAGCTTCAATTTAACAATATCGTTATCCACATCTTTCTTCTTTTGCATATCACACAAATCAAAAAAGCTATTCAGATGGGTAGCGGCATATTCACTAGGAAGGCCGGAAAGCAGATCTTTCATGACAAGATATAGCAAAGTAGTATTAATCTCACAAGATTCAGCGTCGGTAAGGGGAGTAATCGGAGTGCTAATAAAATCATTATTGTTGCTTTTGGAAAAATCACACAATTTAGTATTATCTTGAGACATTGTGACAAATAATCCAACACACAAGCACACAAGAAGAAAGCGAAAAATAGTCGAACGAAAAAGAGGCGAGCGGAAAAAGAGGGCGAATAAAACGGCAAGGATTAAGTGGGGGAGAGGAAAACGAGAGGCAAATGGCAAATAATGTAATGCGAGGGTGTAGGATCGAAAGTATGTCTAGAGGGGGGTGATTAGACTACTTGACCAAATAAAAATCTATCATTTTCCCAATTTTAGTCTTTGGCAGATTTTAGCTATGTTAGCACACGTCAAGCAATCTTAACACATTTCAAGCAAGTATGCAAAGAGTCTATGAGCAACGGAAAGTAAAGCATGCAACTTGCAAGAATGTAAAGGGAAAGGTTTGGATAATTCAAACGTAATTGGAGACACAGATGTTTTTGTCGTGGTTCCGATAGGTGGTGCTATCATACATCCACGTTGATGGAGACTTCGACCCACGGAGGATAACGGTTGCGCGAGTCCACGGAGGGCTCCACCCACGAAGGGTCCACGAAGAAGCAACCTTGTCTATCCCATCATGGCCATCGCCCATGAAGGACTTACCTCACTAGCGGTAGATCTTCACGAAGTAGGCGATCTCCTTGCCCTTACAAACTCCTTGGTTCAACTCCACAATCTTTGTCGGGGGCTCCCAAGTGACACCTAGCCAATCTAGGAGACACCACACTCCAAGAAGTAACAAATGGTGTGTTGATGATGAACTCCTTGCTCTTGTGCTTCAAATGATAGTCTCCCCAACACTCAACTCTCTCTCACAGGATTTGGATTTGGTGGAAAGATGATTTGAGTGGAAAGCAACTTGGGAAAGGCTAGAGATCAAGATTCATATGGTAGGAATGGAATATCTTGGTCTCAACACAAGTGTAGGTGGTTCTCTCTCAAAAAATATAGGTTGGAAGTATAGGTATGTTCTGATGGCTCTCTCCATGAATGAAAAGTGGGTGGAGGGGTATATATAGCCTCCACACAAAAACTAACTGTTACACACAATTTACCAATCTCGGTGAGACCGAAGTGAAAGACTCGGTCAGACCGATTCAGCAAACCTAGTGACCGCTAGGGTTTTCGGTGGGACTGAGATGCAACTCGGTAGGATCGATATGGTTAGGGTTAGGGCATAACGTAATCTCGGTGTGACCGATTACACAAACTCGATGGGACCGATTTGGTAATAAGCTAACCAGAGAGTTGGTCAGGTAAACTTGGTGGGACCGATCGCTCATTTCGGTGGGACCGAAATGTTACGAAAGAGAAACAGAGAGTTTAAATTGCAATCTCGGTGGGACCGATCACTCATCTCGGTAGGACCGAAACGTTACGAAGGGAAACAGAGAGATTACAACCCCATCTCGGTGTGACCGAAATCCCTATCGGTGAGACCGATTTGCCTAGGGTTTGTGGCAGTGGCTATGACATTTGAAACTCGGTGGCGCCGGATAGAAAGAATCGGTAGGGCCGAGTTTGACTTTTGGTTTAGGTCATATGTGGATGTGGGAAGGTAGTTGAGGGTTTTGGAGCATATCACTAAGCACTATGAAGCAAGAACCTCATTAAACAACACCATATCGAGATTGAGCCAATCTTTTGTCCTTAATATTTTGAGGGGTCCACATTCCTCATCCATGCCATGCCATTCATTGAGCTTTTCCTGAAATATTAATCTTGGAATAGCATTAGCTCAATGAGCTATATGTTTTTAGGAATTACCAAAACCACCTAGGGATAGTTGCACTTTCAATCTCCCCCTTTTTGGTAATTGATGACAACATATAGATCAAAGCTTCGACAAATGATAATAAGAGTGAAAAACATTGTCGCTTTGAGAAGTATGTGAAAAGCAAGAGCTCCCCCTAAATGTGTACATAATTTATGATTTGCTTTGGACTATAAATGCACAAAGAGTTAGGCTCATGGGTTACTCTTCCATGTCACATACATCTTGGTGGAGCGCTCAAAATGATAATAATTAAATACATGCACTCATCACCAAGCAAAGTGAATGATAAAATAGGGATAAAATGATAATATCATCCAACAAGCATTAAGGTAGCATATGATCAAACACATGATCATCCAAGTATCACACAGAAAAAAGTATCTCAAACAGGCAAAGCAAATAAAGTTCAACCACCAAAGCAAGAGAGAATAAAAAGCAACGCTCTCTCTCGAAGCCTATGATCTATACATTTTTCTCCCCCTTTGGCAACAAGTTACCAAAAAGTTCCTAGAAAATGCATAGCACTAAATCGTCTCTCAGGCTTGGTCTTCAGGTGGTGGTGTCCGGATAACTCCAAGAACGAAGGCTTCAGTCGAAGTAGATGGAGCTGATGGAGTAGGTGCTGGAGCTGGTGGCACAGAAGCTGTAGCTGGTGCAGATGGCGTGGCTCTAGTGTCTGGAACAGGCACTGCAGCAGACCTCTGAGCTCTAGGCACTCTGGCAAATGCATCAGTGGTTGTCTTGCCCTTCCTCTCCTGCATATCATCTTGAAGTTGCTCCACAACAGACTGAATCTCAGTTACCTTCACATCCAAGTCATAGAATTTTTGCTCCATGATTCTTTCCAAGCTCTCCTGGTTTTGAGTCAGGGTGGCCAGTCTCTTCTCAATCCTCAGACTGGATGCAATCAGGTAACCAAGTTGATCTTGCTTGCTCTTCAGGAGATACTGAGATGCTTCTTCAGTAGTTGGCATCCTTGCAGCCTTTTTAGCTTTTGTCTTCTCCTTCTTGGCTTTTGCGTGCACAGAAGATGGTTCATCCTCATTCATAACTACAGTGTTGTCCTCGAAGTCTAGGTAGATAGGCATGTGCTCCTTGTCCAGCAGATATGTACCAGTGCCCATCTTGGAGTTAATCAGCTCCTGGATCTGTGGGGCATACCCACAACTCCTCTTCTGATCTGTAGTTGTCCTCTTGATAGTTTCAACTATTAGGCTCATGACTTTGAACTTCTGTGGGACATCAAAGATGTGAAGCAAGTTAATTGCATGGCCTCGGATCATCTTGTGATCACCTAACTTTGGCAAGAGAGTGTGCCTGAGGATCCAGTTGATGGTTGGCAAGCCTGACAGAAGGTAATGTACAGATCCAAACTTATGTGTCTCAAGAGCAGCATCTGGGATCTCCTTGTACATGTGTGCCATTGTGTTGTGATCCTTCTTCCTGTTGGCATAGACATCCAAGTCATCTTCACTCTCTTTTGGGGCATTGATCAACTTCGCCCATTCAGCAACCGTGGACTGGTACCTCATACCTTCAGACATCCAGACAATCCTTCCATCTGGGTAGAAATGAGTTGTGGAGTAGAACTGCATGATGAGCTCATCATTCCATTTTGTGAGCTTCTGAGCCACAAACTCATCGACTCCACAAGCCTTGAAACTGTCATGTACACCTGGATAGTGATCCTCATTCTCCTTGATGTAGTCCTAGTCGACCCATCTCATGTCACACACTATGGGCTTCTTGTCAAGCAAGATGGTCTCATAGAAGTACTGTTGTTCCTTTGTATGGAACATGTAATCCACAACAGTTCATCTCCTAGTGGCATATGGATCTGACTCTCTCCATAGCCTCAGACCTGAGTCCTTCCTGATCTTCATGTTCTCAGCAACTGGATGAGCATCATTGTGATCTGGGATTTTTGGCTTTAGCTTCCTCAAGACATGTGACTCCTCATCTTCTTCTTCCATTTCAGCTTCAGGCACTGGGGCCTTGTTCTTTTCCTCAGTAGGGATGTTCCTGGTGCTCCTCTTCGGTTTTGTCTTTGGAGCTGGAGCTGCAGCCTTTGGAGCAGTCTTAGGCTTAGATGGAACATCCCCTACCCTGATGGCATCACCCATAAGCTTCTGAGCTTTGGGTGCTGGTGCAGCATATTCTTCTTCTTCCTCTTCAGAATCTCTCATGATAGAGGATCTTCCAAGCACTCTAGCAGTGGTCTTTTTGACCCTCTCCTTCCTCTTCTTCCCTTCTGCAGCAGCCTCTTTGGGTTCAGATTCCAAAGGGACTTGAGTAGATGCTCTGGCCTTAGACATTGGAATTCTCTTTGCAGGAACCTTTTGCTTCATGCCTGGCTTGGTGGCAGCAGCAGTGCTATACTCCTTCTTAACCACTTTCTTCTTGGAAGTGGCCTCATCCTCAACTGCCACATAGTCTTCATCCTCAGATTCAGAGGTCTTCTTCTTTCTGGCCCTGGTGGAAGCTTTGGGTAAGTTCCTTGGGGTGCTCCTGCTACCATCATCTGAACTGCTAGAGGGACTAGTGCCCTCACTCAGGTGAACCTGCTCCTCTGACCTGTTCTGGCTGTCACTCTGATCAGACATATTGCAAACACTAACAGCAGACCCTGTGAATAGATATAGATGAGATAGAGTGGATGAGCATCACAAAATGCAGAGGCTTTTGCAAAAGAATGAGTCAAAAGTTAGTTTTAGTTTTCCACAGAAAGCATTTCAGATCAACCAATTTATAAACTCGGTAATACCGAAGCAGCTGTTGGAACCTAAACTAGTGAACTCGGTCAAACCGAGTCACAGTTTGCTGGCACCGAGACTGCTAGGGTTTCACAAAGTCCTGAACTCGGTCACACCGATTTGAAATTCTCGGTCAGACCGAGAACCACATGTGTAATGGCCTAAGCCGAATCGGTGGTACCGAGTTCCACAACTCGGTGGGTCCGAGATGGTTTCGGCGGAAACCTAACCCTAAATTCTTAATTCATGACTAAACTACGGAGTGTTTTGACTGGATAAGAGTGATCTCAATCGTGGCAAGATTCATGGCGAACACAATGTGCTAGGAATCAGATAGGGATAGCACAATGATCAAGTTCATACCCTAGTTCGGCGGAGAACTCGCTACGGCGGCAACGGCGGGGTTGATTCCCGTTGACGGCGGCGGAGACCAGCGCCAGGAGGCGGCTGGCGACGTGGAAGACGAACCAGAGACCCTGGAGGCAGAGCGGGCTAAGCGCGGGTCGAGGAGGTTCGGAAAGTTTTCCAAAATTTAACCTGTGGGTATATATAGCCCGACCCTGTCGGTGTGACCGAGTGGAACAACTCGGTGGCACCGAGATTCATAACTGCAAGCAGTTACTGAAACTCGGTGTGACCGAAAGGTTCGAATTGGTTGCACCGAGGTAGAAAACCTAGATCGACTTAGTGATCTCGGTATGACCGAAATGGGTGAATCGGACAGACCAAAATGCACAAAGAAGTTTTGGAATTTTAAGTCTATGACGAATCGGGGACTCCGAGTGCTCCTCACATAGAGTGGTTCGAATCTGACTTGATCAAATTTTGTGATGCAGCATGAATAGAGTTTGAGACGAGAATAGCATAGATAGCTAGAGAAGGTTCTTAGGCATTCTTGTCCATCCACTTGGCCAAAAGAAAAGGAAACCAATCAATCAAAACAACAAGTGGATGTCCTCGAATGAGTAAATTATGCAACCAACATGCTCACACAATAAAATGCCAAATGAAATATGTGGCAAAGCATGCACAAACAATTCTAGCATCTATCAAGCAATTGGCGATGACTAGGTCATCTATATATGAGTATATTGACTTAGGAGTCAAATGAGAACATTTGATCATAGGTCATACTCATCGTTTAAGCACAAGTGGGGTTACCACTTTTACATAAAGCGTTGTTGTGTTCACACCATTAGAGTTGCTTTAACTCAATTGTTAGAGTAAAGCTCCCCTATATGTGAGACCCCCCCTAAGAGGGATGAACTAACCTTGGTTTTTGTCGATGATGACTTCATGTAGGTGTTGAAGATGTGGATGCTCTATGTTGATGTAGATCATTTGAAGCTATCCTTTGGAGCGAGTTGCACTTTCAATACCTACACGGGTTAGTCCCACAAGGAACAAACAAGGATATCCATAGACATAGAGTGATGCACACACAAGATGATGTCTATGAAAGCTTTAGATTACCTTGTCCCTTGTCTTACCAACAAGAGGGTTTGTGACTCCTTGAACTAGTGCAAGATATGGAAGTTGATTGCACTTGTTCTTGCCAAAATGATAAGAGTGAAGTACATTGGCGGAGTCGCCCTCAAGAACTCTCTAGTTCTTCTTCTTCGGGATCCACACCATCGTGATGGGAATCCTCGGAGTTGTAGTTGTACTTGATGAAGTGGAACTTGATGTAGTCTTGGGAACCCACTTGACCAAGGCCTTATGAGCTTCTTCAAATGCATCAATTTCCTCTTGAAGCTTGTCCTTGCCTTTTCGCTTGTGTTCTTGTGGTGGAAGATCATCTTGAGCTTGTGTCCCTTTGGATGAAGTAGGATCATACTTCTCTTGTTGAGGAACAAACTTCGTCTTGGGGTATTGATCTTCTTCCCACTCAACTCCATTGGCATTGAACTTTCGTTCAAAACCAATACCTTGATTCTTCCGGTGCCTTCCTTGCCTGCGTACAATTTCCTCGAATTGCTTACTCCCGGCAAGACTCTTGTAAACACCTTTCTCTATAATTCCCTTCAATAAGCTATTTTCTTGCTCAAGTGTAACTTGTCTAAGAGAATCATTAGTGGAATCAAGAGAACTACTAGAAGCAACAACATTGGATTTAGCATGATTATCGTTACTACTAGAGGAATAATCTTTCTTGTTCTTGTTACTAGACTTGACTTGAGGCATGTAAGTGGATAAGAGTAAACGCTTGGCAATGTAAGAAGAACTTTTCTTGCGAAGATCATCATTGATTTCCTTTAAGAACTCATGCTCTTGATCAAGATTGAGCTTCTCAAAACGTAATTTCTCATGCGTCCTTAAAAGTTCTCGATGATCTCCTAAGCTAGTTTCATGAGCTAACTTAAGAGTGTTTAGTTCTTTAGTTAGAGACTCAATATTCTCCTTATCATTATCATTCATTTCATTATAGTATTCATCACTATAGTTGTCAACAAGTAACTCATCATCACCTAACAAGTCATCTTCATCACTATTGAAATCAACATACTCGGGGTGTGATACCTTTGGACCTTTGGCCATGAAGCATCTTCCAATTCCTTCATTTGGTGAATCAAATATGTCGTAGGAGTTGGTTGACACCAGTGCTAGTCCGGCAACACCTTCATCTTGAGTATATTCGGAGTCGGAGTGATAGCTTCTCTCGGAGTCATTGTCGGAGTCGGAGCCGGATACCCATTCACCAACATGAGCTTGATGTCTTCGTTTTGTGTAGCTCCTTGATGACTTGTCCTTCCTTTCCAAATCCTTGCTTCTCCGAGGGTGTCTTTGTTCATATCGATCATCCCTACTCCTTCTCTCCCTTGATGGTGATTCTTCTCTTCTACTTCTTCTTTTGGGAGAATCTTCTCTTCTCTTGTGGGGTGTCGTACACTCATTGGAGTAGTGTCCGAGTCTTCCACAATTGTAGCAGTTTCGCTCTCGACTAGAAGATCTTTTGTCATTGTAGGACCTTGACTTGGAACTTCTTTCCTTGCTTCTACTCTTGTAGAGCTTGTTGAAGTTCTTCACCATTAGGCTCAATTCTTCATTGAAGGTTTGTTTCTCACTTGATGATGTGGGAGCTTCACATGAGGCTTTGTAAGCACCACTTGAGATGTTATGGAGCTCCTCCTTATCCTTGCGTGACATCTCATGAGCAACAATTCTTCCAATGACTTCTGTTGGCTTAAGATCTTTGTAATTTAGCATCATTTGGATCAATGTGCATACAGTATCGTATTTTCCATCCAAGGCTCTTAGAATCTTCTTGATGATGAATTTGTCGGTCATCTCTTCACTTCCTAAGCCGGCAATCTCATTTGTGATAAGAGCAAGCCTAGAGTACATTTCAGCGACACCTTCACCATCCTTCATTTTGAACTTGTCAAGTTGACTTTGAAGCACATCCAACTTGGATTCCTTGACGGAGTCGGTACCTTCATGCATATCAATCAAAGTATCCCAAATTTCCTTTGCATTCTCAAGACGGCTGATTTTGTTGAATTCTTCAGGGCACAATCCGTTGAAGAGGATATCACAAGCTTGAGCATTGTATTGTAGCATCTTCAACTCATCCGCAGTAGCTTCACGATTCGGTTCTCTCCCATCAAAGAATTCACCTTGCAAGCCAACACACACAATAGCCCAAACGGCGGGGTTATGTCCAAGAATATGCATTACCATCAAAGTAAGGACCTCTACGGTGATAATTTCCCTTGCTAGACGCCATACTCTCCTAGGTTGTGAAACCAAGGCTATGAACACCAAAAGCTATGGAAATCAAAGCAAATGGAGACCAAAGCTCTGATGCCACTTGTAGGATCGAAAGTATGTCTAGAGGGGGGTGATTAGACTACTTAACCAAATAAAAATCTATCCTTTTCCCAATTTTAGTCTTTGGCAGATTTTAGCTATCTTAGCACACGTCAAGCAATCTTAACACAATTCAAGCAAGTATGCAAAGATTCTATGAGCAATGGAAAGTAAAGCATGCAACTTTCAAGAATGTAAAGGGAAAGGTTTGGAGAATTCAAACGCAATTGGAGACACGGATGTTTTTGTCATGGTTCCGATAGGTGGTGCTATCGTACATCCACGTTGATGGAGACTTCAACCCACGGGGGGTAACGGTTGCGCGAGTCCACGGAGGGCTCCACCCACGAAGGGTCCATGAAGAAGCAACCTTGTCTATCCCATCATGGCCATCGCCCACGAAGGACTTGCCTCACTAGCGGTAGATCTTCACGAAGTAGGCGATCTCCTTGCACTTACAAACTCCTTGGTTCAACTCCACAATCTTTGTCGGAGGCTCCCAAGTGACACCTAGCCAATCTAGGAGACACCACTCTCCAAGAAGTAACAAATGGTGTGTTGATGATGAACTCCTTGCTCTTGTGCTTCAAATGATAGTCTCCCCAACACTCAACTCTCTCTCAGAGGATTTGGATTTGGTGGAAAGATGATTTGAGTGGAAAGCAACTTGGGGAAGGCTAGAGATCAAGATTCATATGGTAGGAATGGAATATCTTGGTCTCAACACAAGTGTAGGTGGTTCTCTCTCAGAAAATATAGGTTGGAAGTGTAGGTATGTTCTGATGGCTCTCTCCACGAATGAAGAGTGGGTGGAGGGGTATATATAGCCTCCACACAAAAACTAACCGTTACACACAATTTACCAATCTCGGTGAGACTGAAGTGAAAGACTCGGTCAGACCGATTCAACAAACCTAGTGACCATTAGGGTTTTCGGTGGGACTGAGATGCAACTCGGTAGGACCGATATGGTTAGGGTTAGGGCATAACATAATCTCGGTGTGAGCGATTACACAAACTCGGTGGGACCGATTTTGGTAATAAGCTAACCAGAGAGTTGGTCAGGTAAACTCAGTGGGACCGATCGCTCATTTCGATGGGACCGAAATGTTACGAAAGAGAAACAGAGAGTTTACATTGCAATATCGGTGGGACCGATCGCTCATCTCGGTAGGACCAAAACGTTACGAAGGGAAACAGAGAGATTACAACCCCATCTCGGTGTGACCGAAATCCCTATCGGTGAGACCTATTTGCCTAGGGTTTGTGGCAGTGGCTATGACATTTGAAACTCGGTGGCGCCGGATAGAAAGAATTGGTAGGGCCGAGTTTGACTTTTGGTTTAGGTCATATGTGGATGTGGGAAGGGAGTTGAGGGTTTTGGAGCATATCACTAAGCACTATGAAGCAAGAACCTCATTAAACAACACCTCATCCCTCCTTGATAGTTTTGGCTTTTCCTATAGACTCAGTGTGATCTTGGATCACTAAAATATAAAATGTAGAGTCTTGAGCTTTGAGCTTGAGCCAATCTTTTGTCCTTAATATTTTGAGGGGTCCACATTCCTCATCCATGCCATGCCATTCATTTAGCTTTTCCTGAAATATTAATCTTGGAATAGCATTAGCTCAATGAGCTATATGTTGTTAGGAATTACCAAAACCACCTAGGGATAGTTGCACTTTCAGAGGGATAAGAGTTTGTGATGGGTACTTGGTATGTCTTGACTTGTGCATAGATCTCCCCGGCAACGGCGCCAGAAATCCTTCTCGCTACCTCTTGAGCACTGCGTTGGTTTTCCCTTGAAGAGGAAAGGGTATGCCAGAAATCCTTTCAAAACCTACAGATTACGCTTATTATCTCTATCAGATCTCACTCTCGTAAAAAATATGGGGTTTATATCATATTGCTTGAGTTTATCCCTCTACATCATGTCATCTTGCCTAATGCGTTACTCTGTTCTTATGAACTTAATACTCTAGATGCATGCTGGATAGCGGTCGATGTGTGGAGTAATAGTAGTAGATGCAGAATCGTTTCGGTCTACTTGTCGCGGACGTGATGCCTATATACATGATCATGCCTAGATATTCTCATAATTATGCACTTTTCTATCAATTGCTCGACAGTAATTTGTTCACCCACCGTAATACTTATGCTATCTTGAGAGAAGCCACTAGTGAAACCTATAGCCCCCGGGTGTATCTTTTATCATATAAGTTTCCAATCTATTTTATTTTGCAATATTTACTTTCAATCTATATCATAAAAATACCAAAAATATTTATATTATTATTATCTCTATCAGATCTCACTCTCGTAAGTGATTGTGAAGGGATTGACAACCCCTTTATCGCGTTGGTTGCGAGGTTCTTATTTGTTTGTGTAGGTACGAGGGACTTGCGTGTAGTCTCCTACTGGATTGATACCTTGGTTCTCAAAAACTAAGGGAAATACTTACGCTACTTTCCTGCATGACCCTTTCTTCTTCAAGGTAAAACCAATGCAGTGCTCAAGAGGTAGCACCTCCCTCTCTCCACTATGGCCCAATAGGCCCATTAACTTTCCCGGGGGGGTCCAGTAGCCTCCCGGTACTCCGAAAAATCCTTGAACCTTATCAGAACCATTCCGGTGTCCATATATAACCTTCCAATACATCAATCTTTACCTCTAGACCATTTCGAGACTCCTCATCATGTCCGTGATCTCATCCGGGACTCTAATTAAACTTCGGTCACCAAAACACATAACTCATAATACAAATTGTCATCGAACATTAAGCGTGCGGACCCTACGGGTTTGAGAACTATGTAGACATGACCGAGACATATCTCTAGTAAATAACCAATAGCGGAATCTGGATGCTCATATTGGCTCCTACATATTCTACGAATATCTTTATCGGTCAAACCGCATAACAACACATGTCATTCCCTTTGTCATCGGTATGTTACTTGCCTGAGATTCGATTGTCAGTATCATCATACCTAGTTAAATCTCGTTACTAGCAAGCCTCTTTACTCGTTCCATAATATATCATCCCGCAACTAACTCATTAGTCACATTTCTTGCAAGGCTTATAATGATGTGCATTACCGAGAGGGCCCAGAGATACCTCTCCGATACACGGAGTGACAAATCCTAATCTTGATCTATGCCAACTCAACAAACACCTTCAGAGACACCTGTAGAGCATAATTATAATCACCCAGTTATGTTGTGATGTTTGATAGCACACAAAGTGTTCCTCCAGTATTCGGGAGTTGCATAATCTCATAGTTAGAGGAATATGTGTAAGTCAAGAAGAAAGCAATAGCAATAAAACTAAATGATCATTATGCTAAGATAACGGATGGGTCTTGTCCATCACATCATTCTCTAATGATGTAATCACGTTCATCAAATGACAACACATGTCTATGGTCAGGAAACTTAACCATCTTTGGTTGACAAGCTAGTCAAGTAGAGGCATACTAGGGACACTCTGTTTGTCTATGTATTTACACATGTACTAAGTTTCCGGTTAATACAATTCTAGCATGAATAATAAACATTTATCGTGATATAAGGAAATATAAATAACAACTTTAATATTGCCTCTAGGGAATATTTCCTTCAGTCTCCCACTTGCACTAGAGTCAATAATCTAGATTACATAGTAATGACTCTAACACCCATGGAGTCTTGGTATTGATCAAGTTTTGCTCGTGAGAGAGGCTTAGTCAACGGGTCTGCAACATTCAGATCCATGTGTATCTTGCAAATCTCTATGTCTCCCTCCTTGACTTGATCGCGGATGGAATTGAAGGGTCTCTTGATGTGTTTGGTTCTCTTGTGAAATCTGGATTCCTTTGCCAAGGAAATTGCTCCAGTATTGTCACAAAATATTTTCATTGGATCCGATGCACTAGTTATTACACCTAGATCGGATATGAATTGCTTCATCCTGACTCCTTCATTTGCTGCTTCCGAAACAGCTATGTACTCCACTCCACACGTAGATCCCACCATGACGCTCTACTTGGAACTGCACCAACTGATAGCTCCACCATTCAATATAAATACGTATCTAGTTTGTGACTTAGAGTCATCCGGACCAGTGTCAAAGCTTGCATCAACGCGACCATTTACGACAAGCTCTTTGTCACCTCCATAAATGAGAAACATATCCTTAGTCCTTTTCAGGTATTTCGGGATGTTCTTGACCGTTGTCTAGTGATCCACTCCTAGATTACTTTGGTACCTCCTGGCTAAACTTATAGCAAGGCACACATCAGGTCTGGTACACAACATTGCATACATGATAGAGCCAATGGTTGAGGCATAGGGAATGACTTTAATTTTCTCTCTATATTCTACAGTGGTCGGGCATTGAGTCTGACTCAACTTCACACCTTGTAACACAGGCAAGAACCCTTTCTTTGACTGGTCCATTTTGAACTTCTTCAAAACTTTATCAAGGTATGTGCTTTGTGAAAGTACAATTAAGCATCTTGATCTATCTCTATAGATCTTGATGCCCAATATATAAGCAGCTTCACTGAGGTCTTTCATTGAAAAAATCTTATTTAAGTATCCTTTTATGCTATCCAGAAATTCTGTATTATTTCCAATCAACAATATGTCATCCACATACAATATCAGAAATGCTACAGAGCTCCCACTCACTTTCTTGTAAATACAGGCTTCTCCAAAAGTCTGCATAAAACCATATGCTTTGATCACACTATCAAAGTGTATATTCCAACTCCGAGAGACTTGCACCAGTCCATAAATGGATCGCTCAAGATTGCACACCTTGTTAGCACCTTTAGGATCGACAAAACCTTCTGGTTGCATCATATACAACTCTTCTTTAAGATATCCATTAAGGAATGCAATTTTGACATCCATTTGCCAAATTTCATAATCATAAAATGCAGCAATTGCTAACATGATTCGGACAGACTTAAGCATCGCTACAGGTGAGAAGGTCCCATCGTAGTCAACTCCTTGAACTTGTCAAAAATCTTTTGCAACAAGTCGAGCTTTGTAGACAGTAATATTACCATCTGCGCCAGCCTTCTTTTTGAAGATCCATTTATTCTTTATGGATTGCTGATCATCGGGCAAGTCAACCAAAGTCCACACTTTGTTCTCATACATGGATCCCATCTCAGATTTCATGGCCTCAAGCCATTTCATGGAATCAGGGCTCATCATCGCTTCCTCATAGTTCGTAGGTTCTTCATGGTCAAGTAACATGACCTACAGAACAGGATTACCGTACCGCTCTTGTGCGGATCGTAATCTGGTTGACCTACGAGGTTCGGTAGTAACTTGATCTGAAGTTTCATGATCATCATCATTTGCTTCCTCACTAATTGGTGTAGGAATCATGGAACTAGTTTTTGTGATGAACTAGTTTCCAATTCGAGAGAAGGTACAATTACCTCATCAGTTCTACTTTCCTCCCACTCACTTCTTTTGAGAGAAACTCCTTCTCTAGAAAGGATCCATTCTTAGCAACGAATATCTTGCCTTCAGATCTATGATAGAAGGTGTACCCAACAGTCTCCTTTGGGTATCCTATGAAGACACATTTCTCCAATTTGGGTTCGAGCTTATCAGGTTGAAGCTTTTCACATAAGCATCGCAGCCCCAAACTTTAGGAAACGACAGCTTAGGTTTCTTGCTAAACCACAGCTCATATGGTGTCATCTCAACGGATTTGGATGGTGCCCTATTTAACGTGAATGCAGTCGTCTCTAAATCATAACCCCAAAACGATAGAGGTAAATCATTAAGAGACTTCATAGATCGCACCATATCCAATAAAGTACGGTTACAACGTTCGGACACACCATTACGCTGTGGTGTTCCAGGTGGCGTGATTTGCGAAACTATTCCACATTGTTTCAAATGAAGACCAAACTCATAGCTCAAATATTCACCTCCACGATCAAATCATAGAAACTTTATTTTCTTGTTACGATGATTTTCCACTTCACTCTAAAATTCTTTGAACTTTTCAAATGTTTCAGACTTATGTTTCATTAAGTAGATATACCCATATCTGCTCAAATCATCTGTGAAGGTCAGAAAATAACGATACCCGCCATGAGCCTCAACACTCATCGGACTGCATACATCAGTATGTATTATTTCCAATAACTCAGTTGCTCGCTCCATTGTTTTGGAGAACGGAGTCTTAGTCATCTTGCCCATGAGGCATGGTTCGCAAGCATCAAGTGATTTAAAAAGCCCATCAACATGGAGTTTCTTCATGCGATTTACACCAATATTACCTAAACAGAAGTGCCACAAATAAGTTGCACTATCATTATTAACTTTGCATCTTTTGGCTTCAATATTATGAATATGTGTATCACTACAATCGAGATTCAACAAAAATAGACCACTCATCAAGGGTGCATGACTGAGGGAGTCCTGGATTAGGGGGTGTCCGGATGGCCGGACTATACCTTCAGTCGGACTCCTGGACTATGAAGATACAAGATTGAAGACTTCGTCCCGTGTCCGGAAGGGACTTTCCTTGGCGTGGAAGGCAAGCTTGGCGATACGGATATGAAGATCTCCTACCATTGTAACCGACTTTGTGTAACCCTAGCCCTCTCCGGTGTCTATATAAACCGGAGGGTTTTAGTCCGTAGGACAACGTACACATCAACAATCATACCATAGGCTAGATTCTAGGGTTTAGCCTCCTCGATCTCGTGGTAGATCTACTCTTGTACTACCCATATCATCAATATTAATCAACTAGGACGTAGGGTTTTACCTCCATCGAGAGGGCCCGAACCTGGGTAAAACTTCGTTTCCCTTGCCTCCTATTACCATCCGGCCTAGACACACAGTTCGGGACCCCCTACCCGAGATCCGCCGGTTTTGACACCGACATTGGTGCTTTCATTGAGAGCTCCTCTGTGTCGTCGCCGTCAGGCTCGATGGCTCCTACGATCATCAATAGTGATGCAGTCCAGGGTGAGACCTTCCTCCCCAGACAGATCTTCGTCTTCGGTGGCTTCACACTACGGGCCAATTTGCTTGGCCGTCTGGAGCAAATCGAAAGCTACGCCCCTGGCCGTCAGGTCAGATTTGGAAGTTTAAACTACACGGCTGACATCCGCGGAGACTTGATCTTCGACGGATTCGAGCCACTACCGAGCGCGCCGCTCTGTCACGACGAGCATGATTTAGCTTTGCCGCCGAACAGTGCCCTGGAGGCCACACCTGCGTCAGCTCCGACCCCTAATTCGGAGCCGACTGCGCCGATCGAGGATGGGCGGTTGGACGCCACCTCGGGGGCTGTGACCCTAATAGTGATTGAGCCGAACACCAGCCCCGTACTCTGTGAGACTCGTGACTCCAGGGAGCCGGACTCCTCTCCCGACTTCGAACCCTCCACGCCCCTGCCAATCGAATCCGATTGGGCGCCGATCATGGAGTTCACTACCGCGGACATCTTTCAGCACTCGCCTCTCGGCGATATCCTGAAGTCACTGAAGTCTCTCTCTTTATCAGGAAAGCCCTGGCCGGGCTATGGTCAGCAGGGTTGGGGTACGGACGATGAAGAAATTCAAAGCCCACCCACCACCCACTTTGTAGCCACCGTCGACGATTTAACCGACATGCTCGACCTTGACTCCAAAGACATCGACAGTATGGACGCAGATGAAGGAGACGATGAACAACCAGCGCCTATTGGGCCCTGGAACGCCACCTCGTCATATGGCGTATACATGGTGGACGCACCAAAAGATGACAGCGAGGAGCGGAAGGACGCACCGAAGGCTTGTTCCCTCGAAAAGCAGTCAAAGCGGCGACGCAAGCGCCGCCCCAAATCCCGCCCCGACAGAAATAGCAATCACACAGACCCAGCGCTGGAGTAGGGCGAACCACTACCGGACAACGGCAATCTGGATAATCAAACCGAACAAACAAATCCTATCAAGGATCATGGTCCGGATGACATAACGCCGGACAGGCACCCGGAGCAGCAGACTGCCCATACAAGGCTTGTTGCCACCGCGAGGAGTCTGAGAAAGCAGAAGCAAAGGCTCAAGGCCGCGCAAGACACACTCCAAATCAGATGGAGTAATATACTCAACACAGCAGCAAGGTACGGCGACAATCGCCCCTACAAAAGCTACCCAAAGCGGAAGCTGCTACCCGAATTTGATGAGGAGGCCTCAGACCCCCCGCAACCAAATATTAAAGCATCCACCTGGTCGGATTGATGACCCCTCTACCAACACAGAGTGGCATACAACGCCGCTCACCATACAACACGCAACCAATGCGAGGGCTCACACCCAAAGGACGGTGCAACAAGATCCATCTATGGACCACGCAAGCGCGCCCCAGCATACAATGCAACACAACAAACATCCGAACAACACGGTACACCCAGCTACAGGGGTGCCGCACACCCCCTATGTTTCACCGATGAGGTGCTGGACCACGAATTTCCAGAGGGATTCAAGCCCGTAAACATAGAGGCATACGACGGAACATCAGACCCCGGGGTCTGGATTGAGGACTACATCCTTCATATCCATATGGCTCTAGGAGATGATCTCCACGCCATCAAGTACCTACCCCTCAAGCTCAAAGGGCCAGCTCGTCACTGGCTCAAAGGCCTCCCCGAAAGCTCCATTGGAAGTTGGGAAGAGCTCGAAGACGCTTTTCGGGCAAATTTTCAAGGGACATATGTCCGACCTCCGCATGCGGACGATTTGAGTCATATAACTCAACAGCCCAGAGAGTCAGCCCAAAAGCTTTGGAACAAGTTTCTTACTAAAAAGAACCAAATTGCCGACTGTCCGGATGCCGAAGCCTTAGTAGCTTTCAAGCATAGGGTCCGTGACGAATGGCTCGCCAGACACCTCGGCCAAAATAAGCCGAGAACGATGGCCGCATTAACAAACCTCATGACCCGCTTTTGCACGGGGGAGGACAGCTGGCTAGCCAGCTGCAGCACCAGCGACCCCAGTACATCTGAAGTTAGAGATGGAAATGGGAAATCATGGCGCAACAGCAATAACAAACACCGGGATAAAGAAGATAGCACGAAGGGCGCGGCAGTAAATGCCGGATTCAAAAGATCTCGGCCAGGCCAAAAGCCACCCCCTAAAGGCACCAGGGATGAACTGTCCAGCCTCAACAAAATTCTGGACCAAGTATGTCACATCCATAGTACCCCTGGTAAACCTGCTAATCATACCAACAGAGAATGTTGGGTCTTCAAGCAGTCCGGCAAGCTCAACGCCGTACACAAGGGGGAGGATACACCAAGTGACGACGAGGATGAGTCCCCCAAGCAAGACACGGGGGAACAAAAGCAATTTCCACCCGAAGTCAAAACAGTAAACGTGTTACACGTAATCAAGAAAAAAACAATGCGGCACTCCCAGGAAAGTATACCCAAGTGCTATCACCACGAAGTACTGCCACTGGTCATCTCAACCGATCACTTTCGACCATCGCGATTACTCAGCAGGTATCCGACACGCAGGACGGGCTGCCCTGGTATTACACCCAGTAATTGGCGGATATCACTTCACAAGGGTCTTGATGGACGGCGGCAGTAGCCTAAACCTAATATATCAGGATACAATCCGCGGGATGGGGCTAGACCCAACACAAATTCGCCATAGCAATACTTCCTTTAAAGGAGTAACGCCAGGCCCAGGGGCTCATTGTGCAGGCTCCCTCCTACTACAAGTTACATTCGGCTCCCCCGATAACTTCCGTCGTGAGCATTTAACTTTCCACATCGCTCCGTTTCAAAGTGGCTATCAAGCACTGCTCGGACGCGAAGCTTTCGCTCGCTTTAATGCAATACCACACTACGCCTCCCTCACACTCAAGATGCCCGGTCGACGTGGCATCATTACAGTGCACGGAAATATCAAGCGATCTCTGTGCGCCGAAGAAACTGAGGCTGCCTTGGCCGCCGCACACTAAAGGCGCCCGGACAAACGAAAGCATCCAATAGGTCGTCAAGACCTCAGATACGACTAATCAAGTCCGGCGCCGCTATTTATATGGAAATAAGTGGTCACACCCCTATTTGTCAATACAAGGGGCTCAACGCATGCAGACAAGTGGCAATTTCTTATCATCTTGAATTATACATGGTTTCTTTAAAAACTATCCTTTTGCACGACAAGTTTTTCACTTAACTTCCTCTCTTTTACAGACGATCATCGTGCTACACCCGTCCAGGATACGGCACAACGGAGACACAGGCGTAGACGTGCAGCAGGGACCCGCTCCAAGGATTCTTTTTAGTTTAAGACCCTGCGTAAACCTTTCTTACTGTCTCTTGTTGATACATATCCACCGTTGAGAAGGATGCTCACGTCTTGGCATGTGGCCACGCCAGAACAATGCACGTACCTGGACACACGGGGCTTCTTACAAAGGCCACTATTTAGGCCCGGTTTATACCACAAAGACCGAATACCTTAGGGAGTGTTCGGCGTCGTGAGTTTGGCCCTATATGCATCAGCTCCGAATCATTGTCTTTGGTCAAATGTTGGGTTTGCCCGGCTCCTGTGTTTTGGTGCCTTACATTCCGCCTTGCCAGTTAAGGCAGCACCAGGAGAACTACTGCGATTGTGCCCTGGTTCATCCGGACGCGCACCTCAGTGGAGAAAGTCGAAAACTGACTGTCATGATATAGCGTGAGACTGGTCAACCACTCGATGACTTGTGGGAATGTTAGAATTCCTCTGCCTTAACAAAGGGCCGTTTCCCGGCCAGGCATGTACGCACCCCGAGATCGGGAGAGTGCGGAGCCACCAGGGGCTATCTAGTAGCCCCACTGTCAAACTCCTATGGCTAAGTGAAAGTGCTAAAGCATCATAGTCCGGTTGCCTCGCTCGCTCCGCTATCACCTCCTTAATAGGACCAAGACGTTGGGTTAAGTGTGAATGCGTGTTTTTGCGAGTACCTCCGCATTATATGCGTGAGGGTTGAAGCCGACGACTGCAATCTTTCAGGTTATACACATGTATACATAAACGGCCGCCCAGGAGGCACCATATTACTTTCAGGCAAAAGTATAAAAATAGCCTTATAAAAATTTATAAAAGCATTTCGCTTACAATGAGATTACATATCACTCAAACATAATATTTTTTGAGCACTGGGTCTCTATCAAACGGGCACCCTCAAGAACTTCTCCGAAGTAGTGCTCGGCAGCCTTTCGACCTATAGCCGAATCCCGCGCTGCAACATTGGTAGCATCCATCTCCGCCCAATATGCCTTAACACGGGCAAAGGCCATCCGTGCGCCCTCTATGCACGCCGACCTCCTCATCGCATCAATACGCGGCACCACGTCAAGGACCTGCTGCACCAATCTGAAATAGCTATTCGGTTTTGGCCTTCCCGGCCATAGCTGATCCACAAAAGACCTCATAGAGAGTCCGGACAACCTATTTAGTTCGTCCCACTCGGCTAATTGGTCAGTCAATGAAAGTGGATACTCGGGAGAATGGAATTGCCTCCAAAACAGCTGGTCTACTCCATGGTCCATCTGACCCTGGAAGTACTTGGCCGCATCGGCAGCGCTCGCCGCCAAATCCATATACACATCCTCCGAACTCCACAACCGATCCAGAGGGGCATACCGTGGATCTCCGAATTTCCTCCGCAACATAAAGGATTTTCCAGCTACAATATCCCCGGCTTCCCGCAGCTCCTCCTTCTTTGCCATCATAGCAAAGCGGAGATCCTTTTTCGTCGCAGCAGCCTTCTCAAGGTCTGATGCCTTCGCTTGGTTTTCCTTTTCAAGAACCCGGCAGCGGTCGGCGGCGGCTTTTAATTCTATAGCCATCTTGGCCATCTTGTCTCGGGTCTCGCCATGCGCGGCCCTCTCGGCTTGCAACTCTTCGGTCGCCTTCACAGCAGCCGCATTACCTAACCTCGCTTGTTCCTTGGCTCGGGCAAGTTCTGCCTGTAAGGCTTCAACAGTGGCAGCTCCATCCGCAGTCACAACATATTTAAGATACTGGCATCATGCTGCTCTTCCTATGTGACGTTTACCAGATATTGACACTTACCCTGTGCCTCGTCAAGCCTTTTGTTAACAAGCTCGATGTCGGCGTCTGCCGCATCTAACTGCCACTCTAAATGGGAAAACTCGCTAGTCCGGCTAGCCACCGGAGCTTCCATCACCTGCACATAGAGGCAGTATGGTTATTTCCTGGGAATATGATCCTCTGTTCGTCGTCGTTTCCGACGACAACCAGAGTCTCAGGGGCTACTATCTACACAGGGCACACCTAGCATGTGCAGGATTATCATACATTCTTTTACATACCTCAAAGCCTATCAATAGACTCATAAAAGCTTCATGGAATCCGCTTTCGGCGGACGATATTCTATCCATCACCGTATTCAACATCACACGGTGTTCATCTGAGATGGCCGCTCGCCCCACCAACTCCCTCAGAACATCCGATCGCACACTAGATGGGACCGGACTCTTTTGTCTGCTCCCTTCGGGAGCCGGACACTCGGAGCTTCGGGGGTCAATGGGATTATCTTCTGGCCTCACCGGACTCGGAGAGGCCCTCCGCGACGACACTTCAGGGTCGCCTGCTTCTGGAGCGGAGGAGTCCGGAGGAGGCATTTCTCTCTCCATCATCAATGGAAGAAGATCCCCCGAAGATGAGCTCATTTGAGAGGGGCTAAGGCCCGAACTGCAAAATATATGCGGTGGTTATTTTCTCAGAAGAAAAATGGCACATCTGTACTATTAAAGGTATTTCGGGTCACTTACGACTCGTGGGAGAATTGATCCCCCCGCGGACTTTGTGCGGCAATAGCGCCCCCCAAGGTGGGACCCTCTATGGGAGACTTCTTCTCCCGTTTGGAAGCTTCGGCTTCCGAATCCCCGGGCGCAGTCCTTTTCCTCTTCTGGCTGCCTTCCCTCATGGAGACGCTCGCTCCCTCGGCTAGAATGGGCAGCGTTGGGGGCCCGCGTCCGCCCGCATTATCCTCCACAGTATCTTCCTTCAAGGGCTCCAGGCAAGGTGCGGTCTGGAGCATCTTTTCCAATATCGGATTTTCCAAACCCTCGGGGAGGGGGGCCGAACACCGAATCAACTTTGGCTTTGTTAGCCAGTCCTGGTCAAAAAGCAAACTCTCAGAAATAACTTCGTAACAAAGTAGAGATAGTATGATCGGCCGGAAGATGCCTTACCTGTTCGGTGGCGCGGTTACTACTCAGACCCACGTCCTCGGTGATTTCCGGACACTCCATCTGAGGTCCGAAGAATGACTTGTACATCTCCTTGTGCATCAGGCCGAGAAAATTTTGAATGGCACGCGGTCCCTCGGGATTGAACTCCCACAGGCGAAGAGGCCGGCGTTTGCAAGGCTGGACTTGACGAACCAGCATAACCTGTATCACCGCAACCAAACTGAAATCTCCATTGAAGAGATCTCGAATGCGGCCTTGCAGTATAGGAACGTCCTTGACTGGACCCCAGCTCAGACCTCTGCTGATCCATGACATCAGCTATGGTGGGGGGCCCGAGCAAAAAACAGGGGGGCCGCCCACTTGGCACTTCTAGGAGCCGTGATGTAGAACCACTCCCGTTGCCACAATTCAGACACCTCTAGGATGGAACCTTTGGGCCACGGAGCTCCCGTCATCTTGCGTATTGAGGCACCTCCACACGCTGCATGTTGCCCCTCGACCAGCTTCGGCTTCACTTCAAAGGTCTTGAGCCATAGGCCAAAGTGAGGGGTAACCCGGAGGAAGGCCTCGCACACGATAATAAATGTCGTGATATGAAGAAAGGAGTCCGGAGCTAGATCATGAAAATCTAGCCCGTAGTAAAACATCAAACCCCTGACGAAAGGATCCAGGGCAAGGCCTAGGCCTCGGAGGAAGTGGGAGACGGACACAACGTTCTCATTGGGTTCGGGGGTGGGCACGGCCTGCCCTCGGGGAGGCAGCCGATGCAAAATCTCGACGGTCAGATATCTGGCCTCCCTCAACTTCTTGATGTCTTCTTCCGTGACGGAGGAAGGCATCCATCGGCCTTGAAGGCTAGATCCGGACATGACTGGAGGTTCGGAGCACCTGACCTGAACTTCGGGCGTTTGAGCTTGAGGTGGGGGAAGGATTCGATTGAGCACGGGAGGGAAAAATAAAAGCCTTGTCCCCTTTATAAAGAGGGTGAATATCAAGCGTCCTCTCCGTGTCTTCTTGGACTTGCCTATAATCTAGGAGTCCTAGAAGTGGTTGGGTTACCCACGCCAGTATTGATGAGAATCCCTGGATAAGGGGACACGATCTCTGCTTTAACAAGACGTGCCAAGGAAACCGCCTCGCGTGACGCGCTAAGGTGGGATAATGAAACGACTCAGATAAAGGCTTGGCCGTGGTGTGACACGCTACGGGATACGTCAGCAGACTAGATTGGTGTAAATATTATTCTCTCTATGGCAATATGTGGAAACTTATTTTGCAGAGCCGGACACTATCTTTGTGTTCAAAATCTTCTATGAAGTACTTGGAGGGGAACCCGCCTTGCAATGCCGAAAACAATATGCGCGCCGGACTCGTCGTCATTGAAGCCTGGTTCAGGGGCTACTGAGGGAGTCCTGGATTAGGGGGTGTCTGGATGGCCGGACTATACCTTCAGCCGGACTCCTGGACTATGAAGATACAAGATTGAAGACTCTGTCCCGTGTCCAGAAGGGTCTTTCCTTGGCGTGGAAGGCAAGCTTGGCGATACGGATATGAAGATCTCCTACCATTGTAACCGACTTTGTGTAACCCTAGCCCTCTCCGGTGTCTATATAAACCAGAGAGTTTTAGTCCATAGGACAACGTACACATCACCAATCATACCATAGGCTAGCTTCTAGGGTTTAGCCTCCTCGATCTCGTGGTAGATCTACTCTTGTACTACCCATATCATCAATATTAATCAAGCAGGACGTAGGGTTTTACCTCCATCGAGAGGGCCCGAACCAAGGTAAAACTTCGTGTCCCTTGCCTCCTGTTACCATCCGGCCTAGACGCACAGTTCGGGAGCCCCTACCCGAGATCCGCCGGTTTTGACACCGACAATGACCATAAAAGATATTACTCATATAAATAGAACAACCATTATTCTCTGATTTTAATGAATAACCGTCTCGCATCAAACAAGATCCAGATATAATGTTCATGCTTAACGTTGGCACCAAATAACAATTATTCAGGTCTAAAACTAATCCCGAAGGTAGATGTAGAGGTAGCGTGCCGATGGCGATCACATCAACCTTGGAACCATTTCCCACACGCATCGCCACCTCGTCCTTAGCCAATCTTCGTTTAATCCGTAGCCCCTATTTTGAGTTGCAAATATGAGCAACAGAACTAGTATTAAATACCCAGGCGCTACTATGAGCATTAGTAAGGTACACATCAATAACATGTATATCAAATATACCTTTCACTTTGCCATCCTTCTTATCCGCCAAATACTTGGGGCAGTTCCGCTTCTAGTGACCAGTCCCTTTGTAGTAAAAGCACTCAGTCTCAGGCTTAGGTCTAGACTTGGGTTTCTTCCCTTGAGCAGTAACTTGCTTGCTGTTCTTCTTGAAGTTCCCCTTCTTCCCTTTGCCCTTTTTCTTGAAACTAGTGGTCTTGTTAACCATCAACACTTGATGCTCCTTCTTGATTTCTACCTCCGCAGCCTTTAGCATCGCGAAGAGCTCGAGAATTGTCTTTTCCATCCCTTGCATATTATAGTTCATCACGAAGCCTTTATAGCTTGGTGGCAGTTATTGAAGAACTCAGTGAATGACACTATCATCAGGAATATTAACTCCCAGCTGGGTCAAGTGGTTGTGGTACCTAAACATTCTGAGTATGTGTTCATTGACAGAACTATTCTCCTCCATTTTGCAGCTATAGAACTTGTTGGAGACATCATATCTCTCAACTCGGGCATTTTCTTGAAATATTAACTTCAACTCATGGAACATCTCATATGCTCCATGACGTTCAAAACGTCTTTGAAGTCCCGATTCTAAGCCGTAAAGTATGGCATACTGAACTATCGAGTAGTCATCACACTACTAGGAAAAGGGCTATAGATGGAATTGACACTAATGGCGCACCAGACATGTGGCGCGCCATTACTATATACTAATGGCGCACCATGTGTTGGTGCGCCATTAGTGTGCAAATACTAATGGCGCACCACATCCACGGTGCGCCATTAGTGTGCAAATTTTTTTTACTAATGGCGCACCGCGGATGTGGTGCGCCATTACTAACTAGTAATGGCGCACCATGCCACAGTGCGCCATTAGTAACTTGGCCCAAACATTCGCCCGAATGCACCCCCCCCGGACCACCTTTTCAGTTTCAAAAAAAAAGAAAATGATAGAAATGTCAAAAAAATAAAAGAAAATAAGATTCCCATGTGATATGTGGTCTAGTTGTTAGCAAAATTTACAAACATGAATTTTCGACTTTTTTGCAAAATCTCTCGAGAATTTGTAAAAATGGGCATAACTTTTGCGTAGGAACTCGGATGAAAAAGTTTTTTATATGAAAAATCATCTACTCGAAAAGTTACATCCGAATTTAACCGGGGCAACCCCGTTAAACATTTTCAAAATCCTCAAAAACCTAATAGAAAAAAAGATACGGGGCTTTTAAGATCTGGAGAGGCAAAAAAATTCAAAAAAAATCAAACTTACTAATGGCGCACCTGCCCATGGTGCGCCATTAGTATCTTCCCGCCTTCAAAATTCAAAATAAGTCAAAAAATAAAAAAAGTTACTAATGGCGCACCTGCCCATGGTGCGCCATTAGTATCTTCCCGCCTTCAAAATTCAAAATAAGTCAAATAATAATAATAATAATAATAAGTTACTAATGGTGCACCTGCCCATGGTGCGCCATTAGTATCTTCCCGCCTTCAAAATTCAAAACAAATCAAAAAAATAAAAAAAGTTAGTAATGGCGCACCTGTCCATGGTGCGCCATTACTATGCCGTATATATGGCTGGGCGTGGTCCTCTCCTCCTTACCTCTTCATTCTTCTCCTCCACTCCACCTCTCCTCCACTCCATCTCCTCCTCTCCTCCACTCCATCTTCTCTTCTCTCCTCCACCATACTACCCTCCTCCTCTCCGGTGACCTCCTCCTCCTCCTCTCCGGCGACCTCCTCCTCCTCTCCGGCGAGCTCCTCCTCCCTCCTCTCCTCTCCTCCCCTCCCCTCCCCTCATGATTTCTCCTCCCTCCTCTCCGGTGAGCTCCTCCTCCCTCCTCTCCTCCCATTCCCTCATGGTTTCTCCTTCCTCCTCTCTGATGCTTCGGTGAACTCCTCTCCGGCGACCTCCTCCTCCTCTCCGGCGATGTAGGCGAGCGCCTCTCCGATGACCTCCTCCTCCTCCTCTCCGGCAAAAGAACATGGCAAAAGAACGTACAAGATCCAAAAACAAGAACAAAATTTGAAATAATATCGTGCCAAAAAACGAGCAAAAAACGAGCAAAAAATGGGCAAAAAATCACGATCCAGATCCAAATTCAAAATTCAAAAGTAGCAATGGCGCACGGTGGGGGCAGGCAGTGCACCACTACTATTTTCCCGCCTTCAAAATTCAAAAATACTAATGGCGCATCGTGGCCTATACTAATGGCGCACCAGTGGCCTATACTAATGGCGCACCGTGGCCTATACTAATGGCGCACCAGTGGTGCGCCATTAGTAAAAAATACTAGTGGCGTGATACTAATGGCGCACCAGTGATGCGCCATTAGTAGGCAAAACTGGTGCGCCATTAGTAGCCCATTTCCTAGTAGTGTCAGCTTTGCTCTGCCAGACGTTCATAACATCCGGAGTTGCTCCTGCAGTGGGTCTTGCACCTAGCAGTGCTTCCAGGATGTAATTCTTTTGTGCTGTGCTACCTCTTGAGCACTGCGTTGGTTTTCCCATGAAGAGAAAAGGGTGATGCAGCAAAGTAGCGTAAGTATTTCCCTCAGTTTTTGAGAACCAAGGTATCAATCCAATAGGAGGCTACGCGCGAGTCCCTCGCACCTACACAAAACAAATAAATCCTCGCAACCAACGCGATAAGGGGTAGTCAATCCCTACACAGTCACTTCCGAGAGTGAGATCTGATAGATATGATAAGATAATATTTTTGGTATTTTTATGATAAGGATGCAAAGTAAAATAAAAGCAAAGTAAAAAAGCAAATGAAATAACTAAGTGTTGGAAGATTAATATGATGAAGATAGACCCGGGGCCATAGGTTTCACTAATGGCTTCTCTCAAGAGCATAAGTATTTTACGGTGGGTGAACAAATTACTGTTGAGCAATTGGCAGAATTGAGCATAGCTTTGAGAATATCAAGGTATGATCATGTATATAGGCATCACGTCCAAGACAAGTAGACCGACTCCTGCCTGCATCTACTACTATTACTCCACACATCGACCGCTATCCAGCATGCATCTAGAGTATTAAGTTCAGGAGAAAAGAGTAACGCTTTAAGCAAGATGACATGATGTAGAAAGATAAATTCATGCAATATGATAAAAACCCCATCTAGTTATCCTCGATGGCAACAATACACTACGTGCCTTGCTGCCCCTACTGTCACTGGGAAACGACACCGCAAGATTGAACCCAAAGCTAAGCACTTCTTCCATTGCAAGAAAGATCAATCTAGTAGGCCAAACCAAACTGATAATTCAAAGAGACTTGCAAAGATAATCAATCATACATAAAAGAATTCAGAGAAGATTCAAATATTGTTCATAGATAAACTTGATCATAAACCCACAATTCATCGGTCTCAACAAAAGAAGATTACATTGAATAGATCTCCACAAGAGAGGGGGGAGAACTTTGTATTGAGATCCAAAAAGAGAGAACAAGCCATCTGGCTAATAACTATGGACCCGAAGGTCTGAGGTAAACTACTCACACTTCATCAGAGAGCCTATGGTGTTGATGTAGAAGTCCCCCATGATCGATGCCCCCTCCGGCGGAGCTCCGGAACAGGCCCCAAGATGGATCTCGTGGATACAGAAAGTTACGGTGGTGGAATTAGGGTTTTGGCTCCGTATTTGATCGTTTGGGGGTACGTAGGTATATATAGGAGGAAGGAGTACGTCAGTGGAGCAACAAGGGGCCCACGAGGGTGGAGGGCGCGCCTAGGGGGCAGGCGCGCCCCTTACCTCGTGGCTTCCCTGTTGGTTTCTTGATGTAGGGTCCAAGTCTCCTGGATCTTGTTCGTTCCAAAAATCACGTTCCCGAAGGTTTCATTCCGTTTGGACTCCGTTTGATATTCCTTTTCTTCGAAACCCTAAAATAGGCAAAAAAAAATAGCAATTCTGGGCTGGGCCTCCGGTTAATAGGTTAGTCCCAAAAATAATATAAAAGTGAATAATAAAGCCCAATAATATCCAAAACAGAAGATAATATAGCATGGAGCAATCAAAAATTATAGATACGTTTGAGACGTATCAAGCATCCCCAAGCTTAATTCCTGCTCATCCTCGAGTAGGTAAATGATAAAAACAGAATTTTTGATGTGGAATGCTACTTGACATAATTTCAATGTAATTCTTCTTAATTGTGGCATGAATATTCAGATCCGAAAGATTCAAGACAAAAGTTTAATATTGATATAGAAATAATAATACTTCAAGCATACTAACTAAGCAATTATGTCTTCTCAAAATAACATGGCCAAAGAAACTTATCCCTACAAAATCATATAGTCTGGCTATGCTCTATCTTCACCACACAAAGTATTTAAATCATGCACAACCCCGATGACAAGCCAAGCAATTGTTTCATACTTTTAACATTCTCAAAGTTTTTCAATCTTTACGCAATACGTGAGCATGAGCCATGGACATAGCACTTTAGGTGGAATAGAAAGGTGGTTGTGGAGAAGACAAAAAGGGAGAAGATAGTCTCACATCAACTAGGCGTATCAATGGGCTATGGAGATGCCCATTAATAGATATCAATGTGAGTGAGTAGGGATTGCCATGCAACAGATGCACTAGAGCTATAAGTATATGAAAGCTCAAAAAGAAACTAAGTGGGTGTGCATCCAACTTGCTTGCTCACGAAGACCTAGGGCATTTTGAGGAAGCCCATCATTGGAATATACAAGCCAAGTTCAATAATGAAAAATTCCCACTAGTATATGAAAGTGATAACATAGGAGACTCTCTATCATGAAGATCATGGTGCTACTTTGAAGCACAAGTGTGGTAAAAGGATAGTAGCATTGTCCCTTCTCTCTTTTTCTCTCATTTTTTTATTTGGGCCTTTTCTATTTTTTATGGCCTATTTTATTTATTTATTTTTCGTCCGGAGTCTCATCCCGACTTGTGGGGGAATCATAGTCTCCATCATCCTTTCCTCACTTGGGACAATGATCTAATAATGATGATCATCACACTTTTATTTTTTCTTACAACTCAAGAATTACAACTCGATACTTAGAACAAAATATGACTCTATGTGAATGCCTCCGGCGGTGTGCCGGGATATGCAATGACTCATGAGTGACATGTATGAAAGAATTATGAACGGTGGCTTTGCCACAAATACAATGTCAACTACATGATCATGCAAAGCAATATGACAATGATGAAGTGTGTCATAATAAACGGAACGGTGGTAAGTTGCATGGCAATATATCTCAGAATAGCTAAGGAAATGCCATAATAGGTAGGTATGGTGGCTGTTTTGAGGAAGGTATATGGTGGATGTATGATACCGATGAAAGGTGTGTGGTATTAGAGAGGCTAGCAATGGTGGAAGGGTGAGAGTGCGTATAATCCATGGACTCAACATTAGTCATAAAGAACTCACATACTTATTGCAAAAATCTATTAGTTATCAAAGAAAAGTATTACGCACATGCTCCTAAGGGGATAGATTGGTAGGAAAAGACCATCGCTCGTCCCCGGCCGCCACTCATAAGGAAGACAATCAATAAATAAATCATGCTCCGACTTCATCACATAACGGTTCACCATACGTACATGCTATGGGAACCACAAACTTCAACACAAGCATTTCTCAAATTCACAACTACTCAAATAGCACAACTCTAATATCACCATCTTCATATCTCAAAACATTATCAAGTTTCAAACTTCTCTTAGTATTCAACACACTCATAAGAAAGTTTTACTAATCTTGTATACCTAGCATATTAGGATTATTTAAGAAAATTACCATGCTATTTAAGACTCTAAAAATAATCTAAGTGAAGCATTAGAGATCAATAGTTTCTATAAAACAAATCCACCGACGTGCTCTAAAAGATATAAGTGAAGCACTAGAGCAAAAACTATATAACTCAAAAGATAATGTGAAGCACATAGAGTATTCTAATAATTTCCGAATCATGTGTGTCTCTCTCCAAAGGTGTGTACAGCAAAGATTATTGTGGAAAACTAACAAATAAAGACTCAAATCATACAAGACGCTCCAAGCAAAACACATATCATGTGGTGAATAAAAATATAGCTCCAAGTAAAGTTACCGATAGAAGTAGACGAAAGAGGGGATGCCTTCCGGGGCATCCCCAAGCTTTGGATTTTAGGTGTCCTTAGATTATATTGGTGGTGCAATGGGAATCCCCAAGCTTAGGCTCTTGCCACTCCTTGTTCCATAATCCATCAAATCTTTACCCAAAACTTGGAAACTTCACAACACAAAACTTAAAGTAGAAAATCTCGTCAGCTCCGTTAGCGAAAGAAAACAAAACACCACTTCAAATTACTGTAATGAAATCATTATTTATTTATATTGGTGTTAAACTTACTGTATTCCAACTTCTCTATGGTTTATAAACTATTTTACTAGCCATAGATTCATCAAAATAAGCAAACAACACACGAAAAATAGAATCTGTCAAAAAACAGAACAGTCTGTAGTAATCTATAACTAGCGCAAGATATGGAACCCCAAAAATTCTAAAATAAATTTATGGACGTGGGGAATTTATCTATTAATCATCTGAAAAAAGAATTAACTAAATATCGCTTTCCAAATAAAAAATGGTAGCAGTTCTCGTGAGCGCTAAAGTTTCTGTTTTTTACAGCAAGATTAACAAGACTTTCCCCAAGTCTTCCCAACGGTTCTACTTGGCACAAACACTAATTAAACACAAAAAACACAACCAAAACAGAGGCTAGATAAATTATTTATTAATAAACAGGAGCAAAAAGCAAGGAATAAAAATAAAATTGGGTTGCCTCCCAACAAGCGCTATCGTTTAACGCCCCTAGCTAGGTATAAAAAGCAAGGATAGATCTAGGTATTGCCATCTTTGGTAGGCAATCCATAAGTGGCTCTCATAATAGATTCATAAGGTAATTTAATTTTCTTTCTAGGAAAGTGTTCCATGCCTTTCCTTAACGGAAATTGGAATCTAATATTTCCTTCCTTCATATCAATAATTGCACCAATCGTTCTAAGGAAAGGTCTACCAAGAATAATAGGACATGAAGGATTGCAATCTATGTCAAGAACAATAAAATCTATGGGCACATAATTCCTATTTGCAACAATAAGAAAATCATTAATTCTTCCCATAGGTTTCTTAATAGTGGAATCCGCAAGGTGCAAGTTTAGAGAGCAATCATCAAAATCACGGAAACCTATCAAATCACATAAAGTCTTTGGAATCGTGGAAACACTAGCACCCAAATCACACAAAGCATAGCATTCATGATCTTTAATTTTAATTTTAATAGTTGGTTCCCACTCATCATAAAGTTTTCTAGGGATAGAAACTTCCAACTCATATTTTTCTTCATAAGATTGCATCAAAGCATCAACGATATGTTTAGTGAAAGCTTTATTTTGACTATAAGCATGAGGAGAATTTAGCACGGATTGAAACAAGGAAATACAATCTATCAAATAGCAGCTATCGTAATTAAATTCCTTGAAATCCAAAATAGTAGGTTCATTAACATCTAGAGTTTTGATCTCTTCAATCCCACTTTTATCAAATTTAGCATCAAGATCTAAATACTCCGAATTTTTGGAATGCCTTCTAGGTAAAGGTGGATCATAATCAGTTCCATCATTATCAAGATTCATATTGCAAAACAAAGATTTAATAGGGAACACCTCAATAACTTTTAGATCTTCATCTTTATTTTCAAAGTTCTCTGGTTTAGCGGCCATCTTATTAACTAAGGTAGCCTGCTTATCCGATATTTCAGCTGTCAACTTCTCAAGGCGAGCAATTTGGGATCTTAAACCATCAAATTCTTTAGACATATCATCAAGCTCTTTATTCATATAACTCATAAATTTTTTTGTTCCTTAAGCTCGTTTTGAAGAAACTATTATGCTCAAATTGTAAAACCATAAAACTCCCGTCGTTGCTTTCGATCTCTTCAAACGTTTTAAGGTGAGGATCACCAAATCTAGGTAAAGCCATTGTGACAAACAAGCAATCCAACACACAAGCAAACGAGGAATGGGCAAAAAAGGCAAATAGAGAAAGAGAGGGAGGATAGAGATAGAGGGCGAATAAAACGGCAAGGGTGAAGTGGGGGAGAGGAAAACGAGAGGCAAATGGCAAATAATGTAATGTGGGAGATAAGGGTTTGTGATGGGTACTTGGTATGTTGACTTTTGCGTAGACCTCCCCGGCAACGGCGCCAGAAATCCTTCTTGCTACCTCTTGAGCACTGTGTTGGTTTTCCCTTGAATAGGAAAGGGTGATGCAGCAAAGTAGCGTAAGTATTTCCCTCGGTTTTTGAGAACCAAGGTATCAATCCAGTAGGAGGCTACGCGCGAGTCCCTCGCACCTACACAAAACAAATAAATCCTCGCAACCAACGCGATAAGGGGTTGTCAATCCCTACACGGTCACTTATGAGAGTGAGATCTGATAGATATGATAAGATAATATTTTTGGTATTTTTATGATAAGGATGCAAAGTAAAATAAAAGCAAAGTAAAAAGCAAAGGAAATAACTAAGTGTTGGAAGATTAATATGATGAAGATAGACCCGGGGGCCATAGATTTCACTAGTGGCTTCTCTCAAGAGCATAAGTATTTTACGGTGGGTGAACAAATTACTGTTGAGCAATTGACAGAATTGAGCATAGTTATGAGAATATCCAAGTATGATCATGTATATAGGCATCACGTCCAAGACCAGTAGACCGACTCCTGCCTTCATCTACTACTATTACTCCACACATCGACCGCTATCCAGCATGCATCTAGAGTATTAAGTTCAAGAGAACAGAGTAATGCTTTAAGCAAGATGACATGATGTAGAGGGATAAATTCGTGCAATATGATTAAAAAACCATCTTGTTATCCTCGATGGCAACAATACAATACGTGTCTTGCTGCCCCTACTGTCACTGCGAAAGGACACCGCAAGATTCAACCCAAAGCTAAGCACTTCTCCCATTGCAAGAAAGATCAATCTAGTAGGCCAAACCAAACTAATAATTTGAAGAGACTTGCAAAGATAAACAATCATACATAAAAGAATTCAGAGAAGATTCAAATATTGTTCATATATAAACTTGATCATAAACCCACAATTGATCGGTCTCAACAAACACACCGCAAAAGAAGATTACATCGAATAGATCTCCACAAGAGAGGGGGAGAACTTTGTATTGAGATCCAAAAAGAGAGAAGAAGCCATCTAGCTAATAACTATGGTCCCGAAGGTCTGAGGTAAACTACTCACACTTCATCGGAGAGGCTATGGTGTTGATGTAGAAGCCCTCCGTGATCGATGCACCCTCCGGCGGAGCTCTGGAACAGGCCCCAAGATGGGATCTCGTGGATACAGAAAGTTACGGCGGTGGAATTAGGGTTTTGGATCTGTATTTGATCGTTTGGGGGTACGTAGGTATATATAGGAGGAAGGAGTATGTCGGTGGAGCAACAGGGGGCCCACGAGGGTGGAGGGCGCGCCTGGGGGGAGGCGTGTCCCCCTACCTCATGGCTTCCCTATTGGTTGCTTGACGTAGGGTCCAAGTCTCCTGGATCTTGTTCGTTCCAAAAATCACGTTCCCGAAGGTTTCATTCCATTTGGACTCCGTTTGATATTCCTTTTCTTTGAAACCCTAAAATAGGCAAAAAAACAACAATTCTGGGCTGGGCCTCCTGTTAATAGGTTAGTCGCAAAAATAATATAAAGTGAATAATAAAGCCCAATAATGTCCAAAACAGAAGATAATATAGCATGGAGCAATCAAAAATTATAGATATGTTGGAGACGTATCATGCAGCAAAGAGGGTAATCCTCAAGTTACGGACCCAATCCGTGTAGTTGCTACCATCATCTTTCAACTTAGCACGGACCATAGATCTACAACAACATAGATATGCAAAAAACTATCAGGTACTAAGTTCATGATAAATTAAAGTTCAATTAATCATATTGCTTAAGAACTCCCACTTAGATAGACATCTCTCTAATCATCTAAGTGATCACGTGATCCATATCAACTAAACCATGTCCGATCATCACGTGCGATGGAGTAGTTTTCAGTGGTGAACATCACTATGTTGATCATATCTTCTATATGATTCACGTTCGACCTTTCGGTATCAGTGTTCCGAGGCCATACCTGCATATGCTAGGCTCGTCAAGTTTAACCGGAGTATTATGCATGTGCAAAACTAGTTCATCCATAGTATGTGAATGTAGATCTTATAACACCCGATCATCACGTGGTGTCTTGGCACGATGAACTGTAGCAACCATGCATACTTAGGGGGGACACTTATACCTTGAAATTTAGTGAGGGATCATCTTATAATGCTACCACCGTACTAAGCTAAATAAGATGCATAAAAGATGAACAACACATGCAATCAAAATATGTGACATGATATGGCCATCATCATCTTGTGCCTTTGATCTCCATCTCCAAAGCACCGTCATGATCTCCAACGTACCTTGATCTCCATTGTAGCATCGTTGTCGTCTCGCCAACTATTTCTTCCACGACTATCGCTACCGCTTAGTGATAAAGTAAATCAATTACATGGCGATTGTGTTTCATACAATAAAGCGACAACCATAAGGCTCCTGCAAGTTGTCGATAACTTTTACAAAACATGATCATCTCATACAACAATTTATATATCATCACGTCTTGACCATATCACATCACAACATGCCCTGCAAAAACAAGTTCCACATCCTCTACTTTGTTGTTGCATGTTTTACGTGGCTTCTATGGGCTTCTAGCAAGAACCGTTCTTACCTACGCATCAAAACCACAACGATTTTTTGTCAAGTGTGCTATTTTAACCTTCAACAAGGACCGGCCGTAGTCAAACTCGATTCAACTAAAATTGGAGAAACAAACACCCGCCAGCCACCTGTGTGCGAAGCACGTTGGTAGAACCAGTCTCATGAACGCGGTCATGTAATGTCGGTCTGGGCCGCTTCATCCAACAATACCGCCGAATCAAAGTAAGACGTTGGTGGTAAGCAATATGACTATTTTCACCCACAACTCATTGTGTTCTACTCATGCATATCATCTGCGCATAGACTTGGCTCGAATGCCACTATTGGGGAACGTAGTAATTCAAAAAAAATTCATATGATCACGCAAGATCTATCTAGGAGAAACATAGCAATGAGACGGGAGAGGTGGTCCACGTACCCTCGTAGACCAAAAGCGGAAGCGTTATGTAACGCGGTTGATGTAGTCGAACGTCTTCACAATCCAACCGATCCAAGTACCGAACATACGGCACCCCCGTGTTCAGCACACATTCAGCACATTGACGTCCCTCGAGCTCTTGATCCAGTAGAGGGTCGAGGGAGAGTTCCGCCAGCACGACGGCGTGGCGACGGTGTTGGTGATGTGATCAGCGCAGGGCTTCGCCTAAGCACTACGACAATATGACCGAGGTGGTAAACTATGGAGGGGCGCACCACACACGACTAAGACAAATCTTAGAGTGCCTTTGGGGTGCCCCCCCACCCTCGTATATAAAGGCGGGAGGAGGAGGTGGCCGGCCCAAGGGGGCGCGCCAAGGGGGGAGTCCTACTTGGACTCCTAGTCCAAGTAGGATTCGGCCCCCTCCTTCCAACCAATGGAAAGGGGAAAGGGGAAAGGGGGGAGAGGGAGAAGGAAAGGGGGTCCGCGCCCCCAACCCTAGTCCAATTTGGTTTGGGCTTGGGAGGGGGGTGCTGCTACCTCTTGAGCATGCATTGGTTTTCCCTTGAAGAGGAAAGGGTGATGCAGCAAAGTAGCGTAAGTATTTCCCTCTGTTTTTGAGAACCAAGGTATTAATCCAGTAGGAGACAACGCACACGTCACCTAGTACCTGCACAAACAATCAAGAACCTCGCAACCAATGCGATAAAGGGGTTGTCAATCCCTTCACGGTCACTCGCAAAAGTGAGATCTCATAGAGATAGTAAAGTAAATATTTTTGGTATTTTTGTTGTACAGATTGGAAAGTAAAGATTGCAAAATAGTAAACGAGATGCGATGTAAATAAAAGAGATGCAATATAATAAGAAAGAGACCCAGGGTACATAGGTTTCACTAGTTGCTTCTCTCAAGATAGCATGTATTACGGTGGGTGAACAAATTACTGCCGAGCAATTGATAGAAAAGTGCATAGTTATGAAGATATCTAAGGCAATGATCATGAATATAGGCACCACGTCCGTGTCAAGTAGATCGAAATGATTCTGCATCAACTACTATTACTCCACACATCGACCGCTATCCAGCATGCATCTAGAGTATTAAGTCCATAAGAACAGAGTAACGCTTTAAGCAAGATGACATGATGTAGAGGGATAAACTCAAGCAATATGATATAAACCCCATATTTTTATCCTCGATGGCAACAATAAAATACGTACCTTGCTTCCCCTACTATCACTAGGAAAGGACGGCGCAAGATTGAACCCAAAACTAAGCACTTCTCCCATTGCAAGAAAGATCAATCTAATAGGCCAAACTAAACCGATAATTCGATTAGACTTGCAAAGATATCAAATCATGCATATAAGAATTCAGAGAATAACCAAATAATATTCATAGATAATTTTGTTCATAAACCCACAATTCATCGGATCTTAGCAAACACACCGCAAAAGAGTATTACATTGAATAGATCTCCAAGAACATCGAGGAGAACTTTGTATCGAGAATCAAAGAGAGAGAAGAACCCATGTAGCTAATAACTATGGACCTGAAGGTCTGTGGTAAACTACTCACGCTTCATCGAAGAGGCTATGGTGTTGATGTAGAAGCCCTCCGTGATCGATTCCCCCTCCGGCAGATCGCCGGAAAAGGCCCCAAGATGGGATCTCACGGGTACAAAAGGTTGCGACGGTGGAAAAGTGGTTTCGTGGCTCTCTGTGATCGATCTAGGGTATAAGAGTATATATAGGCGGAAGAAGTACGTCGGTGGAGCTACGAGGGGCCCATGAGGGTAGGGGCACGCCTACCCCCTGGGGGCGCCCTCCTGCCTCATGGCCGCCTCGTGGCGTTCCAGACTTCAACTCCAAGTCTTCTGGTTTGCTTTCGGTCCAAGAAAGATCATCGCGAAGGTTTCATTCTGTTTGGACTCCATTTGGTATTCCTTTTCTGCGAAACTCTAAAGTAGGCAAAAAAACAGAAACTGGCACTGGGCCTCCGGTTAATTGGTTAGTCCCAAAAATAATATAAAAGAGCATATTAAAGCCCATTAAACATCCAAAACAGATAATATAATAGCATGGAACAATCGAAAATTATAGATACGTTGGAGACGTATCGAGCATCCCCAAGCTTAATTCCTGCTCGTCCTCGAGTAGGTAAATGATAAAAACAGAATTTTTGATGTGGAATCCTACCTAACATAATTATCAATGTAATGTTCTTTATTGTGGCATGAATGTTCAGATCCAAAAGATTCAAGAGAAGAGTTTAATATTGACATAAAAATAATAATACTTCAAGCATACTAACAAAGTAATCATGTCTTCTCAAAATAACATGGCCAAAGAAAGCTATCCCTACAAAATCATATAGTCTGGCTATGCTCTATCTTCATCACACAAAATATTTAATCATGCACAACCCCGATGACAAGCCAAGCAATGGTTTCATACTTTTGATGTTCTCAAACTTTTTCAATCTTCATGCAATACATGAGCGTGAGCCATGGACATAGCACTATAGGTGGAATAAAATGGTGGTTGTGGAGAAGAAAAACAGGAGAAGACAGTCTCACATCAACTAGGCGTATCAATGGGCTATGGAGATGCCCATCAATAGATATCAATGTGAGTGGGTAGGGATTGCCATGCAATGGATGCACTAGAGCTATAAGTGTATGAAATCTCAAAAAGAAACTAAGTGGGTGTGCATCCAACTCACTTCCTCACGAAGACCCAGGGCATTTTGAGGAAGCCCATCATTGGAATATACAAGCCAAGTTCTATATTGAAAATTCCCACTATTAAATGAAAGTGATAACATAGGAGACTCTCTATCATGAAGATCATGGTGTTACTTTGAAGCACAAGTGTGGTAAAAGGATGGTAGCATTGCCCCTGATCTCTTTTTCTCTTATTTTTTTAATTTTTTTATTTGGACCTTTTCTCTTTTTTATGGCCTCTTTTTGTCCTTCCTTTTTTTATTTTTTGTCCGGAGTCTCATCCCGACTTATGGGGGAATCATAGTTTCCATCATCCTTTCCTCACTGGGACAATGCTCTGATAATGATGATCATCACACTTTTATTTACTTACAACTCAAGAATTACAAATCGATACTTAGAACAAAATATGACTCTATGTGCAATGAATCAAGAGTGACATGTATGAAAGAATTACGAAGGTGGCTTTGCCACAAATACAATGTCAACTACATGATCATGCAAAGCAATATGACAATGATGAAGCGTGTCATAATAAACGGAACGGTGGAAAGTTGCATGGCAATATATCTCAGAATGGCTATTGAAATGCCATAATCGGTCGGTATGGTGGTTGTTTTGAGGAAGGTAAATGGTGGTTTTATGGTACCGGCGAAAGTTGCGCGGTACTAGAGAGGCTAGCAATGGTGGAAGGGTGAGAGTGCGTATAATCCAGGGACTCAACATTAGTCATAAAGAACTTACATACTTGTTGAAAAAATCTATTAGTTATTGAAACGAAGTACTACGTACATGCTCCTAGGGGGATAGATTGGTAGGAAAAGACCATCGCTTGTCCCCGACTGCCACTCATGGGAAGACAATCAAAAAATAAATCATGCTCCGACTTCATCACATAACGGTTCACCATACGTGCATGCTACGGGAATCACAAACTTTAACACAAGTATCTCTCATATTCACAACTACCCAACTAGCATGACTCTAATATCACCATCTTCATATCTCAAAACAATCATAAGGAATCAAACTTCTCATAGTATTCAATGCACTTTATATGAAAGTTTTTATTATACCCATCTTGGATGCCCATCATACTAGGACTAATTTTATAGCCAAAGCAAATTACCATGCTATTCTAAAAGGACTCTCAAAATAATATAAGTGAATCATGAGAGATCAATAATTTCAATAAAATAAAACCACCACCGTGCTCTAAAAAGATATAAGTGAAGCACTAGAGCAAAATTATCTAGCTCAAAAGATATAAGTGAAGCACATAGAGTATTCTAATAAATTCCGATTCATGCGTGTATCTCCCAAAAGGTGTATACAGAAAGGATGATTGTGGTAAATTAAAAAGCAAAGACTCATATCATACAAGACGCTCCAAGCAAAACACATATCATGTGGTGAATAACAATATAGCCTCAAGTAAAGTTACCGATGGACGAAGACGAAAGAGGGGATGCCTTATGGGGCATCCCCAAGCTTAGGCTTTTAGTTGTCCTTAAATTTTACCTTGGGGTGACTTGTGCATCCCCAAGCTTAGGCTCTTGCCACTCCTTATTCCAAAATCCATCAAATCTTACCCAAAAACTTGAAAACTTCACAACACAAAACTCAACAGAAAATCTCATGAGCTCCGTTAGTATAAGAAAATAAACCACCACTTTAAGATACTATAATGAACTCATTCTTTATTTATATTGGTGTTAAACCTACTTTATTCCAACTTCTCTATGGTTTATACCCCGCAATACTAGCCATAGATGCATCAACATAAGCAAACAACACGCGAAAAACAGAATCTGTCAAAAATAGAACAGTATGTAGCAATCTAGATGTTTCTAATACTTCTGTAACTCCAAAAATTCTGAAAAATTAGGGAGACCAGGATAATTTGTGTATTGATCTACTGCAGTTGGAATTGGTATTTTATCTCTCTCTGGTAAAAAATGAAAATTATTTTCGTGAGCGCATACTTTCTGTTTTTATCAGCAAGATCCAACAACAATCACCCAAGGAGATCCTAAAGGCTTTACTTGGCACAAACACTAATTAAAACATAAAAACACAATCATAACATAAGCTATATGAATTATTTATTAATAAACAGAATCAAAAGCAAGAAACAAAAATAAAATTGGGTTGCCTCCCTACAAGCGCTATCATATAACGCCCCTAGCTAGGCATAAAAACAAGATTAGATCTAGGTATTATCATCTTTGGTATGCAATTCTTCAATTGAACACACATAACCCCTAGGAGGTTCTTTGTTTTTGATAATGATCAAACTCCTAGGCAAGAAATCAAGAAATTCATTTGTAGCAAAAGGTTTCTTAATGACATCGAAAAAGTTGGGGCGAACACTTATTGATTTGAGGTCTTCATTTTCCTTACTAGAAGATTCAACCTTATTTTTAGGAACATAGATACACTTGGCAATTTTGGTAGGAGGAGGATTTGAGGTATTTTTAACAGCAGAAAAAGCGGTCCCCAAGTTGGTAATAATATCTTTGAGTTTATCAATTCTAGTGGAATCTTGATCTATCTTTTCTTTAACTATGGGTTCCTTTTCCCTAAGATTTTCCAGAGTAACTCCTACCTTAGATCCGTATTGGGTAATTTGGTTGTGGATCTTTTTATCCAAATTTTTGATTAACTCTATAGTGGCAATTTTATTTTCAATAATATCAAGCCTTTGCATCACATGTTCCAAAGTTAAAATAGTTCCATTGACCAAAAGAGGTGGTGGGCATAACAAATCTATCATAGCATTATAAGAATCAAAAGTATGGCTTCCCAAGAAATTCCCTCCGGTAATGGTGTCAAGAACATATCTATTCCAAAGAGTGGTGCCTACGTAAAAATTGCGAAGAAGGAAGTAGATTGCTTTCTAGTAGATCTATTTTGAGCATTGGAAATTCTATACCAAGCATCTTTTAGGTTTTCTCCCTCCCTTTGTTTAAAATTAAGAACTTTATTATCAGGAGTATTAACAATGATATGAGGACTAGCCATGAAGGTGAAACAAACAATCTAACGCACAAGAAGCAAGCGAAAAGAGATGAACGAAAGAGGAGCGAATAAAACAGCAAAGGTGAAGTGGGGAAGGGGAAAACGAGAGGCAAATGGCAAATAATGTAATGCGAGGGAGAAGAGTTTATGATGGGTACTTGGTATGTCTTGACTTGGCGTAGATCTCCCCGGCAACGGTGTCGGTGTACTAGAGTAGGGGTACCCTTGTACCCCGAACTTGTGCACGGGCAGTTGCAGCGTCCCGCGGCAAGGCCTGCCAGGTCACCGCCAAGATTCCTTGTGGTCCCTCTGAAGACCATTCAAGAACAAAGTACTCAAGACAAGACCCCGGCAAGAGGAGCTTGCAGGGAAAAAGCCAAGACCCCGGCAAGAGGCACTTGCCGGGAAGGCCGTCCGAGGCATTCCAAGGAACTTGCCGCGGCGCGCTACGCGCCCCGACAAGGCCCGGTGAGCGACAAGCTCCCGGAAGCGACAAGTCGACAGCCGCGGCAAGGCGCTTGCCGCGGCAAGCCCCCACTCCACGCCCGCGCTCCAGCACATCCACCCATGTGTCGCTCCGGGGCCCCTCCCGAGCGCACGTGGCAGGAGGCTGTGCAGCTAGGGGCGTGCGGTGGCACGAAGGCGCTGACAAGACAACCACCGTGGCAAGACGGTGGCGTCCCTAGCGGTCCCTTTTGGTGTTGTCTAGGCGACACAGACGGGCATTTAATGCCCTTGTCCCCTGCCGTCAGGGTTAGGTATGATAACACTGTAGCAGCTAGCTGTGCCTACTACAGCACCTAGTTGTGCCTACCCACGGCACCCTTTCCACTTTTGCCCTTGGCCCCCGTTGCTCTATGTCGGTAACCCCTTGAGTATAAAAGGAGGCCCGTGTGCAACGTAGAGGGGGTCGGCCACCTCGAGAACCCTCGCGAGGTTTAGCATTTCCACACTCACACTCGCCCTCGCTCCCGAGCGAGAGATCAATACCAATCCACAAAGCAGGAGTAGGGTTTTACGCATCCTTGCGGCCCGAACCTAGGTAAATCGTTCGTGTGCTCCACCTCGATTTACCCCTCGCGCGACCAACCGCCCGCTTGCTCCGCCTCGATCTGCTCTTTGCGCAACCTCCGCCCCCCGCCGAACCAAAAAGGGACTCGGTTCGCCGGTCCCATAGGTGCCCGTGGATCAGAAACCCCGGCATCTCTGGCGCGCCAGGTAGGGGGCGTCGAAGTTGTGCGAATCAGATCCGGCGTTCTTGCGGGCTAGATCTTCATCTTCTTCATCGATCTTCACCATCTTCATCAACATGCCGCCGAAGAAGAAAGTTTCGGAGGCAGCTGCTCCGTCCGCGCCGAGCCACCCACCGCCGGAGCAAACGGACGGCGGGGCAGGCGCCGGCGGAAGGGCACGCATCGACGAGGGAACTCTTGGTGCTGCCAGGTCCCAGGGCAAGGCTGCGCTGCCCATCGGCGGCGTGGCCGGCTCCCACAACGACCGGGCACACTCCAAGACCTCGGCGTCCGTGCATGCACCGCGCCCATCTCAGGAGGCGCAGGACCGGCAGCGTCATGGTACCCACGGCACCATGCGCTCGCTGGATCAAGATCGAGCTGGTGGATCCCGGAGCGCCCAGGACCACCATGCACGTCAACAAGCTGGCGCGAGCGAGACACGGTCGCCTGGACGGGATACTGCTCCTTCTAACGTGGTTAGGAGTCCGAGCGTATCCCGCTCCTCGCACCATTCGCTACCGCAGCCCGCCACCGCAGCGGAAGCTCTGGCACGAGCTCAGCTGCTCCTAGACTACCCTCCAGCGGCGAACAAGATCGACGACTGGAGGGCCACTATCCAGAGTCTCATCGGCTTCGCCAACGGCGACACTCCTCGGCAACCGAGCACGTTGCAGCCGCAGCGAGTCAGCCAGGCGCAAACCGGTGGAGACAAGACTGGTGGGGGTGCAACTACTATGCACCCCCCACCCCGAAGGCCAAGATCGCCGACCCGCCGGATCCGCCACGACAGCGACTCCACCGCGTCATCGGATCTGCGAGCTCGTCGCGACCAACGACAAGTTCTTCAAGAACGGCAGCGGGAAGATGCTCGTACGCGCATCGAGCGTCGGAGAGAAGCGCGACGTCAGTCAGACCAGTGCGCTGGGCCCTCTATCGACATGCATGCACCAGGGGAACCAGGCGACCTGCCGTACCCGGTAGGTTGCCCTGCGTTCACTCGTGAGCTGCGGCAAGTCCAGTGGCCCAGTACGAAGAACTTCAAGCCCGACGTACCAGAGAAGTACGACGGCAAGTTGCATCCGTCGGAGTTCCTCAGCATCTACACCATCGCGGTGCAGGCTGCTGGGGGGCGAGACGACAAGATCCTTGCCAACTACTTCCCGCTGGTACTCAAGCCCAACGTCAGGTCCTGGCTCATGCACTTGCCGGACAACTCCATATCCTCCTGGGCTAAGCTATGCCATCAGTTTGTTGGCGCCTTCACAGGCGGCCACAAACCTCATGGCCAAGAGAGCGACCTTCATCTGCTCGTCCAGAAGGAAGGAGAGCCCCTGCGCCAGTATACCCAGAGGTTCAGCCGTGTACACCACAACATCCCAAATATCCACCCTGCCGCGGTAATCAGCGCGTTCCATCAGAACGTGCGTAACCGCAGGATGCGGGAGGAGCTGGCGATGTGCAAGATTCGGGACGTCAGCGAGCTTTATGCCCTGGCCGACAGATGTGCACGCGCTGAGGAGGGGAGGAAATTCCCCGGGGAAAGCACTGGAGCAGGGGGATCTGACAGTGAGGATGCCGCCCCGGCAAAGAGGAGCCGGCGGCGCAACAACAAGAAGAAGCAGAACAACGAGGTGCTGGTCGTTGAGCAGTCCGGCAATGAAGGTGACGCCACGAAGGCTACAGTTGGTAGCTCCGGCAAGGAAGTTGCCGCGTGCACCAACTGTCAAGCTGTGGCGGTCGCCGACAAGCGGGACGGCTCCGGCAAGAGGTAATGTAAGATTCACCGCACCAAGGGCCATGACCTCCAGAACTGCAAGAAGGTCGAGCAGCTCGTCCAGCAACAGAGGGCTGAGTACGAGCGGCGCGACAAAGAGAGAGCCCAAGGGGGTGCCGAGACACCTGGCCAGAAGCGCACCGGCCAGGAAGGATGCCGCGGCAAGGCCAAGCAGCGGCAAGGAGACAGACCTCCCCGCGGTCGCAACAACGACGACGACGACGGCGAGGATGAAGACATGGATGACGTTGAGACCAGTGAGTAGGAGTTTCAGAAAGCCACAGAGGTCTTGTGCGTTGACGGGGGTGCTTCCCTGCATACCTCGCACCGCCAACTCAAACAGTGGGTGCGGGAAGTCAATGCAGCGGAGCCACCCATCGAATCGCGCAAGCTTCTGAGGTGGTCCAGCACGCCTATCATCTTTGACATTGAGGACCACCCTGATCGCACAACCGCGGTCGGGTGTCTGCCGATGTTGGTTTCACCAACCATCCGCAACCTCAAGGTCACCAAGATGCTAGTTGACGGCAGGGCCGGCTTAAACCTGATCTCCTCCGTTGTGCTCCGAAAACTCCAGATCCCTGACGGCGAGCTCGAAGAGACCGGCACATTCCAAGGAATCAACCCGGGAAGGAGCAAGCCGAAGGGGGAAGTCACGCTGCCGGTAACATTCGGCAGCGAGTTAAACTTCAGGACTGAGAGGGTCACGTTCGACGTTGCCGATATCCCGTTGCCTTACAATGGGATAATTGGCCGTCCAACGCTCGCCAAGTTCATGGCGGCCTCTCACTATACGTATAATGTGCTGAAGATGCCAGGCCCGATAAGCGTCATTTCTGTCCCTGGCGACAAGAAGGACGCTCTTATCTGTGCCGACAAGATCTACCGGGAAGCAGCAGCCATGGCAGACCGCGATCCGCTTGCCGCTGAAGCTCCCGGGACCAAGAAGACCAAGTCCGGCAGGGACTCTGGTGCCCACTCCGGCAAGCGCACCTCTTCGGAGTGCTGCGCTGCCGTCGAGGACGCACCATCGAGCCCCACCGGCAAGAAGACCAAGTCCGGCAGGGACTCTGGTGCCCACTCCGGCAAGCGCACCTCTTCGGAGTGCTGCGCTGCCGTCGAGGACGCACCATCGAGCTCCACCGGCAAGAAGACCGAGTCCGGCAAAAGCTCTGGTGCCCACTCCGGCAAGCGCGCCTCTTCGGAGTGCTGCGCTGCCGTCGAGGACGCACCATCGAGCTCCGCCGGCGAACACAAGAAGATGATGGCGACTCCGCCAGAGACGAAGAAGGTGTCCGCCAAGGGGGATGGCGCTGGTGGTACCTTCACCATCAGTGCCATGCTTGACCCTAAATAGGAAAGCGCGCTCGTTGCTTTCCTGCGGGCGAACGTCGACGTGTTTGCATGGCAACCGTCTGACATCCCCGGTGTTCCCAGGAAAGTGATTGAGCACCACCTTGCCGTCTGTCCTCATGCGCGGCCCGTCAAACAGAAAGTCCAGAAGCAGGCGGTGGAGCGCCAAGAATTCATTGCCGAGGAAATCAAGAAACTGGAAGCAGCAGGCCTCGTCAGAGGAGTACTCCATCCCACGTGGTTGGCCAATCCTGTAGTCGTGCGCAAGGCAAACGGGAAATGGAGGCTTTGCATCGATTTCACCGATGTTAACAAAGCTTGTCCCAAAGACCCATTTCCTTTGCCACGCATTGACCAGATTGTTGAATCCACAGCTGGGTGTGATTTGCTTTCATTTCTTGATGCATACTCCGGGTATCATCAGATCTTCATGGCAGAGGAGGATGAAGAGAAAACCGCATTTATTACTCCATGTGGCACGTACTGCTTTGTACGAATGCCTTTCGGATTAAAAAATGCCGGTTCAACATTTGCAAGAGTAGTCCATATTGCTCTCGAGCCACAAATACACAGAAATGTGGAAGCCTACATGGATGATATAGTGGTCAAGAGCAAGGACAGAACAACCCTTATCCAAGACTTGGACGAGACTTTTGCAAATCTGCGCAAGATCAGCCTCAAGCTCAACCCAGAGAAGTGCGTGTTCGGGGTTCCCTCCGGCAAGCTTCTCGGGTTCTTCGTGTCTCGGCGGGGAATTGAAGCCAACCCCGACAAGATCAGGGCCATTGAGCAGATTGAAGCCCCGAAGCGCGTCAAAGATGTTCAGAAACTTGCCGGTTGCGTGGCTGCTCTCAGCAGGTTTATCTCTCGGTCTGCTGAGCGTGCCCTGCCATTTTTCAAACTATTGAAAAAGGCAGGTCCAATGAAATGGACTCCGTACGCGGAGGCTGCGCTGCAAGACCTGAAGAGATACCTGTCCTCCCCTCCAATACTTGTCGCGCCTAAACCACAAGAGAAGTTGCTGCTGTACATAGCGGCAACCAATCAAGTGGTTAGTGCTGCGTTAGTGGCAGAGAGGGAGGCAGATGATGAGCCAGCAACCGCGGCAAGCGCATCCAGCGACAAGCAGGGGCTTCCCTGACAAGCTCTGGTCCCAACAAAGATGAACCCGCGCTGATACACGAGGAGATACGGAAGAAAATGGTGCAGCGCCCAGTTTACTTTGTCAGTTCCCTCTTGCAGGGGGCTAGGTCAAGGTACTCTGGTGTGCAGAAACTGCTTTTCGGCCTTCTCATGGCCTCGAGAAATCTGCGCCATTACTTCCAAGCACATGAGATCACGGTGGTCACTCGCTTTCCGCTGAAGAGGATACTGCAGAATCCTGAAGCGACAGGCAGGATTGTTGAGTGGGCACTGGAACTGTCAAGCTTTGGTCTCAAGTTTGAAAGCACTTCAACTATCCAGAGCAGAGCATTGGCAGAATTCATAGCGGAATGGACGCCAACTCCGGACGAAGAAACCCCGGAGACGAGCATCCCCGACAAAGAAGCGAGCAAAGAGTGGCTGATGTACTTTGATGGTGCTTTCTCACTGCAAGGCGCCAGCGCCGGTGTGCTGCTTATCGCGCCCACCGGGGAGCACCTCAAGTACATAGTCCAGATGCACTTTCCCAAGGAGCAAGCAACAAACAATACTGCAGAGTATGAGGGATTGCTTGCCGGTCTCAGGATCGCGGCAGACCTTGGGATTAAGAAGCTCATTGTCAGGGGTGACTCACAGCTTGTCGTCCGCCAAGTAAACAAGAATTATCAGAGCCCGTTGATGGAAGCTTACGTCGACGAAGTGAGAAAGCTAGAAGAGCGCTTTGACGGCCTACAAATGGAGCACGTTCCGAGAACTCAGAACGCCATTGCTGATGGCCTGTCAAAGTGCGCTGCACTTAAGTTACCTATGGAACCAGGGACCTTTGTGCTCAAGCTGACTCAACCGTCCGTAACACCATCAACTGGACAAAGAAAGAAGAGGAAGTTGATTCCTGGTGGCCACCTGCCGGCAGAGCTTCCTGAAGCCGCCGCTAAGAAGGTCCCCAAGATCAACACCGAAGGCGCCGGTGAGCCAGATGCTCCGGCAAGCCCTAGGGTTTGTTCCGTTGAAGCTGAAGCTCCTGGCAAGCTCGTCGCGGAACGTCAAGCTCCGGCAGAAACACAGCTTCTCGCCGTAGAAGCGGATGTTCCCGCAGCAGTAGAGCTGCCTTTAGTCCTTGTTGTCGAGCCACAGGCTCCAACATGGGCGCAGCAGATTGTCCGTTTCCTTCAGACGGGAGAACTTCCCAAAGAACAAGAAGAAGCCGAAAGAGTAGCCCGGTAGTCAAGTATGTACCAGTTCGTCGACAAGACGCTGTACAGAAGAAGACTCAACGGTGTGAAATTGAGGTGCATTCCCCGGGAAGACGGACAGAAGCTGTTGGCAGAGATACACGGAGGCGTATGTGGTCACCACATTGGCGCAAGAGCACTCGTCGGCAAAGCATTCCGGCAAGGTTTCTTCTGGCCAACAGCCCTCCAGGATGCAACTGCACAAGTAACCAAGTGTGAAGCGTGCCAGTTCCATTCCAAGCAGATACACCAGCCAGCTCAAGCTCTCCAGACGATCCCTTTATCCTGGCCATTTTCGGTCTGGGGGCTCGACATCCTCGGCCCCTTCCCCCGAGCTGTCGGGGGCTTTGTGTACTTGTACGTCGCAATCGACAAGTTCACAAAGTGGCCGGAAGTGGAACCAGTGAGGAAGGTGACCGCACAGTCAGCCGTCAAGTTCTTCAGGTCGATTGTTTGCCGCTTCGGGATCCCTAACCGGATAATCACCGATAACGGCACACAATTCACGAGCCACGCCTTCATGCAGTGCGTCCAAGATCTCGGTGCCAAAGTCTGCTTCGCCTCTGTTGCTCACCCAAGGAGCAACGGTCAAGCGGAGAGGGCAAACGCCGAGGTGCTGCGCGGGCTCAAGACCAGAACTTTTGACAGGCTGCACAAGTGTGGAAGAAACTGGATCGAGGAGCTACCAGTGGTTCTTTGGTCGATCAGAACGACACCAAATCGAGCCACTGGACAGACACCCTTATCTCTAGTCTATGGAGCAGAGGCAGTTACCCCCACGGAACTCGTATACGGGTCACCTCGAGTGCTCGCTTATGATGAGCTTGAGCAAGAGCGGCTGCGGCAAGAGGATGCGCTGCTCCTTGAGGAAGATCGTCTCCAGGCTGCTGTGCGAGCTGCTCGCTACCAGCAAGCTCTGCGCCGCTACCACAGCCGCAGAGTCAATGCCAGGAGTCTCGAGGAAGGCGACCTTGTTCTTCGGCGCGCTCAGTCCGCCAAGAATTCCAACAAGTTGACGCCGAAGTGGGAAGGTCCTTACCAGGTGAGACGAGTCACCAGGCCTGGCGCTGTCCGCCTGGAGACCGAAGACGGAATTCCAGTAAGCAACTCCTGGAACATCGAGCATCTTCGCAAGTTTTACCCGTAAGGCGCGGTTGTCGGACCCCGTCCGGCAACCACCTCCCTGTGCAAGTCTTGCCGCTGCTGCATGTAATCCTTTGTACAGAGCCAGGCGCAGACCCTGGCGCAGAAACAGATATCCTCACGGAACTCGTATACGGGTCACCTCGAGTGCTCGCTCATGATGAGCTTGAGCAAGAGCGGCTGTGGCAAGATGACGCGCTGCTCCTTGAGGAAGATCGTCTTCAGGCCGCTGTGCGAGCCTTCGCTCCCAGCCCGTGCCAGAAGCTTCGAGGAAGGCGACCTTGTTCTTTGGCGCGTTCAGTCGGCCAAGATCCAAACAAGTCGACGCCGATGTGGGAAGGCCCTTACCGGGTGAAACGAGTCACCAGGCCTGGCACTGTCCGCCTGGAGACCGAAGATGGCACGCCAGTGAACAACTCCTGGGACATCGAGCCTCTTTGCAAGTTTCGTTCGTAAGGCGCGGTTGTCGGACCCCGTCCGGCAACCACCTCTCTGTGCGAGTCTTGCCGCTGTTGCATGTAAACCTCTGTACAGAGCCAGGCGCAGACCCTGGCACCAGAAATTGAAGCGCTGCATACCCCGGGGGCTATAGCATGCATGCTAGATTGAGTCTGAGTCTCGTCCTTGGTTAGGGTCGATAGTCCCTAACAGCGGCTAACCCCTAGCTTAGAGGTCGAGAGTCCGTCCCTTTGCTTTTCCTTCGTTCGCAGGGCTCGCACGTCCTGGCCAGGCCACCTGGAGACGAAAAGGAGAAGAAGGGCGTGCCGGCACCTGGGCCCCGGCAAGAATGCCGGGGGCTGCGAACGCCAAGATGTCACCCCCGGCAAGCCAGAGTTGCCGGGGGTTGCGGTATCAGATAAGTTTTCATCCCTCTTCATGCATCCTCTTATGGACTGGGGAATGCGAAACCCCGTTTCTTCCCGGAAACTGCCGTGCTCCCCCGACTCTAGGCCCTGGAGCGCGTTCCCGGGGCCAAGTTCGGTCGTAGTCGCGGCAGCAGAAGGGATGAAACGAGGAGGCCGTGCCCACCTCGTTCCCACCTCCGTCAAAGGCGTGAGAAAGGTCGAGCGGCGTGGGAAGGCGGCAGGGCTTGTTGTCGAGGAATGGAATGCCTGTCCGAAAGATACCAAGGATTTGCTCCTTGGCGTGGGTTCGACCCGCGAGGCAAATAACCCGGCAAACATCCCATTTTCATTAAAAAACATCCCATACAGGTACAGTCCATAGAGGATGAAAAACATGAAAGAGAGGATTACAAAATACAGCTAAGGGCCCGAAGGCTCACAATTAAAAAGATAAGGTGCCCGTAATCCTTTTCCTGTCCCTCTCTTCAGGAGGTAGAACAAGCAGGCGAAAAGGGAAAAGGGGCGCCAAGGCGAGCTACAGGTGCCAGAAGACACCAAGAGAACATCCGGGGGCCGGACGGAGATGGCGACGCCGGGAGAAGGGTGCGAAGGAGGGGCGGCAGGACGTCAGCACGCTGTCGAGGGCACCACGCCCTCATACTCCGACCTGACGGCCTTGTCGCCAGCCCTCTTCCCCTTCCACGACCTCCCTACGCCAGCCGCCCAAGGAGACGCCCCCGGGGAGTTCAAGAAGACGGCGCCGCGGATGACGGGGTCGCCGGTGCCGCACGAGACGGCGCCCGACTCCTAGTCGGAGCCGCCGTCCTGCCGCCCGCCACCCTCACCATCACTGCCGCTCTCCTCCTCGTCACTCTCGCTCGAGGAGGAGCCTTCGCTATCGGAGGAGCTGTCCACGCAGCACTTCGCCCGGGTGCCGAAGCACCCGAAGACCTTGACGGAAAGGAGATCGCTCTCCACCAGCTTAAAATGGAGGGTGAGTCCTCCCGTCAAGCTGTGGATGCGGGCGAACGTCTTCCACCCTCGATCGAGATACATCACACCAGGGGCTGGGAACGCCACGCGGACTCGCGTGCCGCTGATCCCACAGCCCCTCATGTGTAATCTCAGAGTCTCGGGTGGGTCCGACTCCATCGCGCCCGCGAACGGAGCCGGAAGCCGGAGGCGACGACGAGGCGCCCGGCGCAGCTTGACGAAGAACTCGCAAGGGTTGTCCCCTATATGGACCGCCGCGGAGGGAGGAGCCGCCGGCGGGGGCGAAGCTGGCGCGTCGCCCCGTCCGCCTCTTCCCCGAGCGCCTCGACCTCGTCCACGACCTCGCCCCCTCCCTCTTCCCCTTACGGCTGGCTCTGCCACCACGAGTGAGGAAAAGGGGAGGGAGCGCTGTCTGGCGGCGACCCTCGCCGCCACCGATAAAGGCCCAGGATTCCCTTTCTCCATGGCAAATGAGAGAAAGGGGAGCAGAAGCTGAAGAAAGGAGGAGACGGGAGAGTGCGGGCTTCGATGCTCCCTTCCCGCTCCTTATAAAGGAGCGAAGTGGTAGCCCAGCCGCCCCGCTCAGCGAATCAAGGCATAGGAAGAACAAGGAGGCGGGCCGACCCGTCCCCTCTGCTCGCAACGGCCCAGGTTCCCGCTCCCGCCGTCCGCGATCCCAAATGCATGGGAGCTGCGTGGCGGAGATGCAGAACTGAGGCGACGGATGGGGCGGCCTCACCCTACCCCGTGATCTCGGGGAGTGGGCGCTTCGGAAATCGCGCACCAGCCCCGTCCAGGAAAGTAAATGCGCCACGCCCCCACGCCTACCTCCGTTTGGAGAAGAGGGCGTGGGCCGTTCCCCTTCATCATGGCTTGACGCATGCTCGCGGGGCTTAGCCCCACGCGCGCGCGCGCCGCGTCACCCACGACGCCGCGTTCGACTGCGCGCGTTACGCGTGCGCGATGGAAGCGGAGAGATACGGCGCGACCTAGGCCGCGCGTGCCCGTGCACTGTTTTGGGCCTGGCCCAACAGCGCTCGGCACCGTGTCTGGCCCAGGCCCGGGGGCTCCTGTCGGTGTACTAGAGTAGGGGTACCCTTGTACCCCGAACTTGTGCACGGGCAGTCGCAGCGTCCCGCGGCAAGGCCTGCCAGGTCACCGCCAAGATTCCTTGTGGTCCCTCTGAAGACCATTCAAGAACAAAGTACTCAAGACAAGACCCCGGCAAGAGGAGCTTGCCGGGAAAAAGGCAAGACCCCGGCAAGAGGAGCTTGCCAGGGAAGGCCATCAGAAGCGTCCCAAGACCCCGGCAAGAGGCGCTCGCTTGCCGGGAAGGCCGTCCGAGGCATTCCAAGGAACTTGCCGCGGCGCGCTACGCGCCCCGACAAGGCCCGGTGAGCGACAAGCTCCCGAAAGCGACAAGTCGACAGCCGCGGCAAGGCGCTTGCCGCGGCAAGCCCCCACTCCACGCCCGCGCTCCAGCACATCCACCCACGTGTCGCTCCGGGGCCCCTCCCGAGCGCACGTGGCAGGAGGCTGTGCAGCTAGGGCCGTGCGGTGGCACGAAGGCGCTGACAAGACAACCACCGTGGCAAGACGGTGGCGTCCCTAGCGGTCCCTTTCGGTGCTGTCTAGGCGACACAGACGGGCATTTAATGCCCTTGTCCCCTGCCGTCAGGGTTAGGTATGATAACACTGTAGCAGCTAGCTGTGCCTACTACAGCACCTAGCTGTGCCTACCCACGGCACCCTTTCCACTTTTGCCCTTGGCCCCCGTTGCTCTATGTCGGTAACCCCTTGAGTATAAAAGGAGGCCCGTGTGCAACGTAGAGGGGGTCGGCCACCTCGAGAACCCTCGCGAGGTTTAGCATTTCCACACTCACACTCGCCCTCGCTCCCGAGCGAGAGATCAATACCAATCCACAAAGCAGGAGTAGGGTTTTACGCATCCTTGCGGCCCGAACCTGGGTAAATCGTTCGTGTGCTCCGCCTCGATTTACCCCTCGCACGACCAACCGCCCGCTTGCTCCGCCTCGATCTGCTCTTTGCGCAACCTCCGCCCCCCGCCGAACCAAAAAGGGACTCGGTTCGCCGGTCCCATAGGTGCCCGTGGATCAGAAACCCCGGCAAACGGCGCCAGAAATCCTTCTTGCTACCTCTTGAGCTTGCGTTAGTGTTCCCTTGAAGAGGAAAGGTAGCAAAGTAGGGTAAGTATTTCCCTCGGTTTTTAAGAACCAAGGTATCAATCCAGTAGGAGACAATGCACAAGTCACCTAGTACCTGCACAAACAATCAAGAACCTCACAACCAACGTGATAAAGGGGTTGTCAATCCCTTCACGGTCACTCGCAAAAGTGAGATCTGATAGAGATAGTAAAGTAAATATTTTTGGCATTTTTGTTGTATAGATTGAAAAGTAAAGATTGCAAAATAGTAAACGAGATGCGATGTAAATAAAAGAGATGCAATATAATAAGAAAGAGACCCGGGGGCCATAGGTTTCACTAGTGGATTCTGTCAAGATAGCATGTATTACAGTGGGTGAACAAATTACTGCCGAGCAATTGATAGAAAAGTGCATAGTTATGAAGATATCTAAGGCAATGATCATGTATATAGGCATCACATTCGTGTCAAGTAGATTGAAATGATTCTGCATCTACTACTATTACTCCACACATCGACCGCTATCCAACATGCATCTAGAGTATTAAGTTCATAAGAACAGAGTAACGCTTTAAGCAAGATGACATGATGTAGAGGGATAAACTCAAGCAATATGATATAAACCCCATCTTTTTATCCTCGATGGCAACAATAAAATACATGCCTTGCTGCCCCTACTGTCACTGGGAAAGGACACCACAAGATTGAACCCAAAGCTAAGCACTTCTCCCATTGCAAGAAAGATCAATCTAGTAGGCCAAACTAAACCGATAATTCGAAGAGACTTGCAAAGATATCAAATCATGCATATAAGAATTCAGAGAAGAACCAAATAATATTCATAGATAATCTTGTTCATAAACCCACAATTCATCGGATCTCAGCAAACACACCGCAAAAGAGTATTACATCGAATAGATCTCCAAGAACATCGAGGAGAACATTCTATTGAGAATCAAAGAGAGAGAAGAAGCCATCTAGCTAATATCTATGGACCTGAAGGTCTGTGGTAAAATACTCACGCTTCATCGGAGAGGCTATGGTGTTGATGTAGAAGCCCTCTGTGATCGATTCCCCCTCCGGCAGATCGCCGGAAAAGGCCCCAAGATGGGATCTCACGCGTAAAGAAGATTGCGGCGATGGAAAAGTGGTTTTGTGGCTCTTTGTGATCGATCTAGGGTATAAGAGTATATATAGGCGGAAGAAGTACGTCGGTGGAGCTAAAGGGGCCCACGAGGGTGGGGGCACGCCTACCCCCCTGGGCGCTCCCTCCTGCCTCGTGGCGTTCCAGACTTCAACTCCAAGTCTTCTGGTTTGCTTTCGGTCCAAGAAAGATCATCGCGAAGGTTTCATTCCGTTTGGACTCCGTTTGGTATTCCTTTTCTGCAAAACTCTAAAATAGGCAAAAAAACAGAAATTGGCACCAGGCCTTCGGTTAATAGGTAAGTCCCAAAAATAATATAAAAGAGCATATTAAATCTCATTAAACATCCAAAACAGATAATATAATAGCATGGAACAATCAAAAATTATAGATACATTGGAGACGTATCACTGATGACCCACAAGTATAGGGGATCTATCGTAGTCCTTTTGATAAGTAAGAGTGTCGAACCCAACGAGGAGCAGAAGGAAATGATAAGCAGTTTTCAGTAAGGTATTCTCTGCTAGCACTAAAATTATCGGTAATAGATAGTTTTCTGATAAGGTAATTGGTAACGGGTAACAAGTAATAAAAGTAAATAAGGCGCAACAAGATGGTCCAATCCTTTTTTGTAGCAAAGGACAAGCCTGGACAAACTCTTATATAAAGGAAAGCACTCCCGAGGACACATGGGAATTATCATCAAGCGAGTTTTCATCATGTTCATATGATTCACGCACGGTACTTTGATAATTTGATATGTGGGTGGACCGGTGCTTGGGTACTACCCTTACTTGGACAAGCATCCTACTTATTATTAACCCCTCTTGCAAGCATCATCAACTACAAAAGAAGTATTAAGGAAAACCTAACCATAGCATGAAACATATGGATCCAAATCGGCCTTTAAGCTTCTGTCACTCTAGTAACCCATCATCTACTTATTACTTCCCAATGCCTTCCCCTAGGCCCAAATAATGGTGAAGTGTCATGCAGTCGACGTTCACATGACACCACTAGAGGAAAGACAACATACAACTCATCAAAATATCAAACGAATACCAAATTCACATGACTACTTATAGCAAGACTTCTCCCATGTCCTCAAGAACAAACGTAACTACTCACAAATCATATTCATGTTCATAATCAGAGGGGTATTAATATGCATAAAGGATCTGAACATATGGTCTTCCACCAAATAAACCAACTAGCATCAACTACAAGGAGTAATCAACACTACTAGCAACCCACATGTACCAATCTGAGGTTTTGAGACAAATATTGGATACAAGAGATGAACTGGGGTTTTAGATGAGATGGTGCTGGTGAATATGTTGATGGATATTGACCCCCTCCCGATGAGAGGGTCGATGGTGATGATTCCCCCCTCCCAGAGGGATGTTTCCCCGACAGAACAGCTCCGCCGGAGCCCTAGATTGGTTCCGCCTCATGGCGGTGGAGTTTCTCTCGAGAGATTGCTTATGATTTTTTTCCAGGGCGAAATACTTCATATAGCCAAAGATGGGCACCGGAGGCCTTCCAGGGGGCCCACGAGACAGGCTCCGCCGGAGCCCTAGATTGGTTCCGCCTCATGGCGGTGGAGTTTCTCTCGAGAGCTTGCTTATGAATTTTTTTCCAGGGCGAAAGACTTCATATAGCCAAAGATGGGCACCGTTGGCCTTCCAGGGGGCCCACGAGACAGGGGGTGCGCCTAGGGGGGTAGGGCGCGCCCCCACCCTCGTGGACGGTGGGTGGCCCCCCTCTAGTGCTTCCTTCGCCCAATATTTTTTATATATTCTAAAAATGACTCCCGTGGAGTTTCAGGACTTTTGGATTTGTGCAGAGTAGGTCTCTAATATTTGCTCCTTTTCCAGCCCAGAATTACAGCTGCCGGCATTCTCCCTCTTCGTGTAAAACTTGTAAAATAAGAGAGAATAGGCATAAGTACTGTGACATAATGTGTAATAACAGTCCATAATGCAATAAATATCGATATAAAAGCATGATGCAAAATGGACGTATCAACTCCCCCAAGCTTAGACCTCGCTTGTCCTCAAGCGGAAGCCGATATCGAAAAATATGTCCACATGTTTAGAGATAGAGGTGTCGATAAAATAAAATACGGACATGAGGGCATTATGATCATTCTTAGAACAACAATATATATATATTGTCATATGATTTCTTATGCTAAAGTAACAATTCATTCACAATTTCAAGTATGAATCAGAAACTTCATTGAAAACTAACAAACTATAATCTCAGTCATTGGAGCAATTGCAATTTATCATAACATTGGAAAGAGTCAATATAAGAGCTTTTCAGCAAGTCCGCATACTCAACTATCATTTAGTCTTTCATAATTGCTAACACTCACGCAATACTTATGGGTATGAAGTTTTAATCGGACACAGAGAAAGCTTTGGACTTATAGTTTTGCCTCCCAACCTTTTACCTCAAGGGTAATGTCAACAATAATAGTTCATGAAAACTCACATCCAATTAGCTATATATATCAGGATCTTTCCAACAAACAGTGCTTGCCAACGGATAAAATGTAAAAAGGAAAGGTGCAGATCACCATGACTCTTGTATAAAGTATAAGAAAAGAATAAAGGATAGGCCCTTCACAGAGGGAAGCAGAGGTTGTCATGTGTTTTTATGGTTGGATGCATGAAATCTTAATGCAAAAGAACATCACTTTATATTGCCACTTGTGATATGGACCTTTATTATGCAGTCCGTCCCTTTTATTTCTTCCACATCACAAGATCGTATAAAGCTTATTTTCTCCACACTAATAAATCATACATATCTAGAGGGCAATTTTTATTGCTTGTTACAATGACAACTTACTTGAAGGATCTTACTCAATCCATAGGTAGATGTGGTGGACTCCCATGGAAAAACTGGGTTTAAGGATATTTGGAAGCACAAGTAGTATCTCTACTTGGTGCAAAGAATTTGGCTAGCATAGGGGAAAAGGCAAGCTCAACATGTTGGATGATCCATGACAATATAATTTATTTCAGATGTAAGAAAACATAACCCATTACGTTGTCTTCCTTGTCCAACATCAACTTTTTAGCATGTCATATTTTCATGAGTGCTCACAATCATAAAAGATGTCCAAGATAGTATATTTATATGTGAAAACCTCTCTTTCTTTATTACTTCCTATTAATTGCAACGATGACCAAAACTATGTTTGTCAACTCTCAACAACTTTTATTCATCATACTCTTTATATGTGAAGTCATTACTCTCCATAAGATCCATATGATCTCTTTATTTCTTTTTATTCTTCCTTGTATTCCCTCAAGATCATAGCAAGATAATCAAGCCCTTGACTCAAAACTAATATTTATTATATATAGCTCACGGACTCGATTACATAGAAGGATCATAAAGCAAAACTCAAAACTAAATCATACTAAAACTTTATTCTACTAGATCAAGATATTATCAAAAGGATCAAACTTAGAAAAATGGTAAAGATAAAAGTGTGATGGTGATACGATACTGGGGAACTCCCCCAAGCTTGGCAGTTGCCAAGGGGAGTGCCCATACCCAATACTCAGTTCTCCTTTGGTGGTAGTGATGATGGAGTTGTTGATGATGTAGGCTTGTCGTCCAGCATCGAGCGCAGGAGATGCTTCAACTTACGAATAATGCCCTTGAGTGCGATGATATGCTCTTGCAATAGAATATTTTCACGAGTTAGATACTTGTTCTGCACCCAAACTATTTCAATCATCTTGAAAGCTTCAATTTCAGTAGGGGTAAGAAGATTGTAATGAGGTTGAAGAATGTCTTCTTCTTTAGCTGCCGGAGCTTGATCCTCTTTGGCCTTCTTGATCCCATCATCCTTGTTGATCTCCCCGGGTTCTTCTCTCTTCAGCTCTATCTTCATTAGCCAAGCATCGTCGCCCTCATTGTTGGAGGAGGGGGACGACATGATGCCGGGCCTTGACAACTCTGGCAGAAAACAGCTTGAAACAAAAACAAAGGATATTTGTGTGATACGGTGGTCAAAACCTTCGGGAGATTATATAATGAATTTTTACCGACCAAAAGAAGTATCGTGCAAGAAAACGGAGTCTGGAGGGCACACGAGGTGACCACGAGGCAGGGGGGCGTGCCCTCCACCCTCGTGGATGCTTCGTGTCCTTTCCAGACTGCTTCTTATTTTCCTATTTTCTTAATTATTCCAAAACGGAGAAAAAATGCTATTGGAACTGTTTTGGAGTCAGTTTACTTACCGTACCACATACCTCTTCCTTTTCGGGGGATGAAACATTCTGGAAGGTGTCCCTTATATACTCCTCCAGGGTTATGGTTTCAATAACATTAGTTTCAACATTTATAGAATTACCTAAGACATAGTGTTTGATTCTTTGGCCGTTCACCACCCTCGGATTTGTGCCTACGAAGTTATTGATTTTTATGGCACCGGAATGATAGACCTCCTTGATAACGTAAGGACCTTCCCATTTAGAGAGGAGTTTTCCTGCAAAAAATCTTAAACGAGAGTTGTATAACAATACATAATCACCTACATTAAACTCACATTTTTGTATCCTTTTGTCATGCCATCTTTTAACTTTTTCTTTAAACAGTTTGGCATTCTCATAAGCCCGGGTTCTCCACTCATCAAGTGAGCTAATGTCAAATAGTCTCTTCTCACCGGCAAATTTGAAATCATAATTGAGCTCTTTAATGGACCAATATGCCTTATGTTCTAGTTCAAGAGGTAAGTGGCATGCTTTACCATAAACCATCTTATATAGAGACATACCCATAGGATTTTTATATGCAGTTCTATAGGCCCATAATGCATCATCAAGTTTCTTGGACCAATTCTTTCTAGATGTATTAACAGTCTTTTACAAAATTAATTTAAGCTCTCTATTGCTCAGTTCTACTTGACCACTAGACTGTGGATGATATGGATATGTAATTCTATGATTAACATCATACTTATCAAGCATCTTACGAAAAGCACCATGAATAAAATGTGAACCACCATCAGTCATTAAATATATAGGGACTCCAAACCTCGGAAAAATAACTTCTTTAAGCATCTTAATAGAGGTGTTATGATCAGCACTACTAGTTGGATAGCTTCTACCCACTTAGTAACGTAATCAGCAGCAACTAAAATATGTGTATACCCATTAGAGGAAGGAAACGGTCCCATATAATCAAAGCCCCAAACATCAAATGGTTCAATAACAAGTGAAAAATTCATAGGCATTTCTTGACGTCTACTAATATTACCAATTCTTTGACATTCATCACAAGACAAGACAAACTTATGGGCATCTTTGAAGAGAGTAGGCCAATAAAAACCAGATTGCAATACCTTATGTGCAATTCTATCTCCAACATGGTGTCCTCGGAGTGACACTTGCGTAGGATCTGTTTCTGTTCATGCTCAGGTACAAAACGTCTAATAACACCATCTACTCCTTCCTTATAAAGGTGTGGGTCATCCCAGAAGTAATGTCTTAAATCATAGAAAAACTTTTTCTTTTGTTGGTATGTGAAACTAGGTGGTATGAATTTAGCAACAATGTAATTAGCATAATCAGCATACCATGGAGCAGTACAAGAAGCATTTATGACAGCTAATTGTTCATCAGGAAAGCTATCATCAATAGGTAGTGGGTCATCAAGAACATTCTCTAACCTAGACAAGTTGTCTGCAACATGGTTCTCAGCTCCTTTTCTATCAATAATATGCAAATCAAATTCTTGTAGTAGGAGAACCCATCTAATAAGTCTAGGTTTAGCATCTTTCTTTTCCATAAGGTATTTAATAGCAACATGATCGGTGTGAACAGTTACTTTAGAATCAACAATATAAGGTCTGAACTTATCACAAGCAAATACAACTGCTAAAAATTCCTTTTCAGCAGTACCATAATTTCTCTGGGAACTGTCTAGAGTTTTACTAGCATATTGGATAACATTTAATTTCTTATCAACTCATTGTCCTAGAACAGCCCCTACAACATAATCACTAGCATCACACATAATTTCAAAGGGTAAATTCCAATCAGGAGGCTGAATAATAGGTGCAGAAATCAAGGCTTTCTTAAGTATTTCAAATGCTTCTACACAATCATCATCAAAGACAAAAGGAACATCTTTTTGTAAGAGATTAGTCAAAGGCCTGGAAATTTTTGAGAAGTCTTTAATGAACCTCCTATAAAAACTGGCATGACCAAGGAAACTTCTTATACCTTTAATGTCCTTTGGACACAACATCTTTTCAATAGCATCAACTTTAGCTTTATCAACTTCAATACCTCTTTCAGAAATTTTATGCCCCCAGACAATGCCTTCATTAACCATAAAGTGGCACTTCTCCCAATTCAAGACAATATTAGTTTCTTCACATCTCTGCAAAACTCAATCAAGGTTGCTTAAGCAATCATCAAAAGAAGTTCCATATACAGAAAATCATCCATGAATACCTCAACAATCTTTTCACAAAAGTTAGAGAATATAGCAGTCATACATCTTTGAAAGGTAGCACGTGCATTACATAAACAAAAAGGCATACGCCTATAAGCAAAGGTACCGAAAGGACAAGTAAAAGTGATCTTTTCCTGATCCTCTTTTGACACAGGTATTTGAGAGAAGCCAGAATAACCATCTAGAAAGCAAAATGTGTATGTTTGGATATAATCTTTCTAGCATTTGATCAATGAAAGGTAGAGGGTAATGATCTTTTTTAGTAGATTTATTTAGTTTGCGGAAATCAATTACCATTCTATAACACGTAACAATTCTTTGTGGGATCAATTCATCTTTATCATTAGGAACAATAGTAATACCTCTCTTCTTAGGGACACAATGGACAGGACTTACCCACTGACTATCAGCAACAGGATAAATTATACATGCCTCTAGGAGCTTTAGTATTTCTTTTCTTACCACTTCTTTCATCTTAGGATTCAACCGTCGTTGGTGATCAACAACCATTTTAGTATCTTTTTCCAATTTTATTTTGTGCTGGCATAGAGTGGGACTAATGCCCTTAAGATCATCGAGAGTATATCCAATAGCAGCACGGTGCTTCTTCAGAGTTTTCAATAATTTCTCTTCTTCTTCTCTGAAAGGTTAGCACTAATAATAACAGGATATATCTTCTTTTCATCAAGATAAGCATATTTAAGAGTATCAGGCAACGGTTTAAGCTCAAACACGGGATCACCCTTGGGTGGAGGAGGATCCCCTAGAATTTCGACACGCAAGTTGTGTTTCAAAATGGGTCCCTATTTAAAGAATACTTCATCTATTTCCCTTCTTTCATTCCTAAACATATCATTTTCATGGTCTAGCAAATATTGTTCTAAAGCATCACTAGGAGGCACGGCAATAGAAGCAAGACCAATAATTTCATCTTTACTAGGCTATTCTTTATCATGGGGTTGTCTACAAAATTTAGCAAAATTAAAATCGTGAGACATATCCCCTAAACCAACAAAAACAATATCCTTTTGCAGTCTATATTAACATTAACAGTATTCAAGAAGGGTCTACCAAATATAATGGGACAAAAGTCACCTTGTGGGGAACCAAGAATAGGAAAATCAGTAGGATATCTAACTTTCCCACACAAGACTTCAACATCTCTAACAATCCCAACCGGTGAAATAGTATCTCTATTGGCAAGCTTAATTGTAACATCAATACCTTCTAACTCAGCAGGTGCAATATCATGCATAATTTCTTCATATAAAGAATGAGGTGTTGCACTAGCACTAGCACCCATATCACATAAGCCATGATAGCAATGATCTCCTACTTTAACAGAAATAACAGGCATGCCTACAACAGGTCTATGTTTATTTTTAGTATTGGGTCTAGCAATTCTAGCAGCTTCATCACAGAAGTAAATAACATGCCCATCAATATTATAAACTAAGAGATCTTTAACCATACCAATACTAGGTTCAACTTTAATTTGCTTAGAGGGTGTAGGTATTCTAGTATTACTCTTACGAACCACAGTTGAAGCTTTAGCATGATCCTTTATTCTAGTAGGGAAAGGTGGTTTCTCAATATAAGCGGTAGGAACAATAGGATCAACATTATAAGTGATAGTATTTTCTTCAAATTTAATAGATTCAACTACTTTTACTTCAATGGGAGGATGATATTTAAGCCACTTCTCCTTAGGGAAATCAACATGAGTAGCAAAGGATTCACAAAAAGAAGCTACTATCTCAGAGTCAAGTCCATATTTAGTGCTAAATTCATGAATAGCATCGGTATCCATAAAAGATTTAACACAATCAAACTTAGGTGTTATACCTGACTCCTTACCTTCGTCGAGTTCCCAATCTTCAGAGTTGCGTTTAATTCTTTCCAATAAATCCCATCTGAACTCAATAGTCTTCATCATAAAAGAACCAGTACAAGAAGTATCGAGCATGGAGCGATTATTGAGAGAAAGCCAAGCATAGAAATTTTGAATAATAATTTATCTTGAGAGCTCATGATTGGGGCATGAATATAACATTCACATAAGCCTCCCCCAAGCTAGAGCGATGCTTTCTCCTTCGTGAGGCCAAAACTTATATATATAATTACGATCACGATGAACCAGATGCATAGGATAAAACTTCTGATGAAATTCCAATTTCAATCGGTTGTAGTTCCATGATCCAATATCATCACTTCAAAGATAAAGGGAAGACCTTCTTCTTGATAACATCCTCGGGCATACCTGCAAGCTTAAATAATCCACAAACTTCATCCACATAGATTAGGTGCAAATCGGGATGCAATGTTCCATCTCCTGTAAAAGGATTAGCTAGCAGTTTCTCTATCATACCCGAAGGAATTTCAAAGTAAACATTTTCAGTAGGTTCAGTAGGTTGAGGAGCAACTCTTTGCTCTACTAGTAGGGGTGAATATACCTCGAATAAGCCCCTCAAAGGATTACTTTCCATAGTAACAAGTGACAGTAAATTTCAGCACACTATATAAATTTTCCTTACCAAATCCCACCTACCAAAGGTGCTTCACTCCCCGGCAACGGCGCCGGAAAAGAGTCTTGATGACCCACAAGTATAGGGGATCTATCGTAGTCCTTTTGATAAGTAAGAGTGTCGAAACCAACGAGGAGCAGAAGGAAATGATAAGCAGTTTTCAGTAAGGTATTCTCTGCAAGCACTGAAATTATCGGTAACAGATAGTTTTGTGATAAGGTAATTGGTAATGGGTAACAAGTAATAAAAGTAAATAAGGTGCATCAAGATGGCCCAATCCTTTTTTGTAGCAAAGGACAAGCCTGGACAAACTCTTATATAAAGGAAAGTGCTCCCGAGGACACATGGGAATTATCGTCAAGCTAGTTTTCATCACGTTCATTCATTCGCGTTCGGTACTTTGATAATTTGATATGTGGGTGGACCGGTGCTTGGGTACTGCCCTTACTTGGACAAGCATCCCACTTATGATTAACCCCTCTTGCAAGCATCCGCAACTACAAAAAAGTATTAAGGTAAACCTAACCATAGCATGAAACATATGGATCCGAATCAGCCCCTTACGAAGCAATGCATAAACTAGGGTTTAAGCTTCTGTCACTCTAGCAACCCATCATCTACTTATTACTTCCCAATGCCTTCCCCTAGGCCCAAATAATGGTGAAGTGTCATGTAGTCGACATTCACATGACACCACTAGAGTAAAGACAACATACAACTCATCAAAATATCGAACGAATACCAAATTCACATGACTACTTATAGCAAGACTTCTCCCATGTCCTCAGGAACAAACGTAACTACTTACAAATCATATTCATGTTCATAATCAAAGGGGTATTAATATGCATAAAGGATCTAAACATATGATCTTCCACCAAATAAACCAACTAGCATCAACTACAAGGAGTAATCAACACTACTAGCAACCCACAGGCACCAATCTGAGGTTTTGAGACAAAGATTGGATACAAGAGATGAACTAGGGTTTGAGATGAGATGGTGATGGTGAAGATGTTGATGGAGATTGACCCCCTCCCAATGGAGGATCGATGGTGATGACAATGGTGATGATTTCCCCCTCCCGGAGGGATGTTTCCCTGGCAAAATAGCTCCACCAGAGCCCTAGATTGGTTCCGCCAAGGTTCCGCCTCGTGGTGGCGGAGTTTCGTCTCAAGAGCTTGCTTATGATATTTTCCAGGGCGAAAGACTTCATATAGCCAAAGATGGGCACCGGAGGCTGATAACCCACAAGTATAGGGGATCGCAACAGTTTTCGATAAGTAAGAGTGTCGAACCCAACGAGGAGCTAAAGGTAGAACAAATATTCCCTCAAGTTCTATCGACCACTGATACAACTCTACGCACGCTTGACGTTCTCTTACCTAAAACAAGTATGAAACTAGAAGTACTTTGTAGGTGTGGTTGGATAGGTTTGAAGATAATAAAGAGTACGTAAATAAAAATTAGGGGCTGTTTAGATAAAGAAACAATAAAGTAAATATAGCGAGTGTGGAAAAGTGGTGGTAGGAGTTGCGAAATTTCCCCTAAGCAATTGACTACTATACTAGACCGATAGCAAGTATTATGTGGGAGAGGCCACTGCTAGCATGTCATCCCTGACTTGGAATTCTATGCACTTATGATTGGAACTATTAGCAAGCATCCGCAACTACTAATGTTCATTAAGGTAAAACCCAACCATAGCATTAAGATATATTGGTCCCCCTTCAATCCTGTATGCATCAATTTCTATGCTAGGTTGAAGCTTCTGTCACTCTTGCCCTCCAATACATAGTCCTATCAACATACAACTAACCCTATGATGTGATCCACGCGTGCGCTATGATGGGCACCAAAGGGCAGCAACATAACCACAAGAAAATTAAATCAATCATAGCAATTCATCAACCACCGATAGGACAACGAAAATCTACTCAGACATCATAGGATGGCAACACATCATTGGATAATAATATGAAGCATAAAGCACCATGTTCAAGTAGAGGGTACAGCGGGTTGCGGGAGAGTGGACCACTGTAGATAGAGGGGGGAAGGTGATGGAGATGTTGGTGAATATGGCGGCGGTGTTGGTGAAGATCGCGGTGATGATGATGATGGCCACGGCGGCGTTCTGGCGCCACCGGAGGAGAGGGGGGAGGGGCCCCCTTCTTCCTCTTCTTCCTTGACCTCCTCCCTAGATGGGAGAAGGGTTTCCCCTCTGGTCCTTGGCCTCCATGGCATGGGAGGGGCGAGAGCCCCTCCGAGATTGGATCTATCTCTTTGTTTCTCTCTGGTTCTGCGTTCTGTTCTGGCTCTATTTCACCGTTTCGTGTATATATGGAGATCTGTAACTCCGATTGGCCTGAAACCTTCGCCGTGATTTTTTTCCGAATATTAGCTTTCTTGCGGCAAAAGAAGAGCGTCAACCGCCTTACGGCGCGCCCCCTGCCTCATGACCACCTAGGGCACTGGTTCACGTTGATTTTCCTTCCGAATTTTCCATATTTTCCAAAAATAAGCTCTGTCCATTTTTATCCCGTTTGGACTCCGTTTGATATGGATATTCTGCGAAACCAAAAACATGCAACAGATAGGAACTGGCATTGGGCACTGGATCAATATGTTAGTCCCAAAAATAATATAGAAAGTTGCCAAAAAGTATATGAAAGTTGAATAATATTGGCATGGAACAATCAAAAATTATAGATACGACGGAGATGTATCAGCATCCCCAAGCTTAATTCCTGCTCGTCCTCGAGTAGGTAAATGATAAAAAAGATAATTTTTGATGTGGAATGCTACCTAGCATAATCTTGATCATATGTCTAATCATGGCATGAATATTAAGACACGAGTGATTCAAAGCAATAGTCTATCATTTGACATAAAAACAATAATACTTCAAACCTACCAATAAAGCAATCATGTCTTTTCAAAATAACATGGCCAAAGAAAGTTATCCCTACAAAATCATATAGTCTGGCTATGCTCCATCTTCACCACACAAAATATTCACATCATGCACAACCCCGATGACAAGCCAAGCAATTGTTTCATACTTTTGACGTTCTCAAACCTTTTCAACTTTCACGTAATACATGAGCGTGAGCCATGGACATAGCACTATAGGTGGAATAGAATGGTGGTTGTGGAGAAGACAAAAAGGAGAAGATAGTCTCACATCAACTAGGCGTATCAACGGGCTATGGAGATGCCCATCAATAGATATCAATGCGAGTGAGTAGGGATTGCCATGCAACGGATGCACTAGAGCTATAAGTATATGAAAGCTCAGCAAAGAAACTAGTGGGTATGCATCCAACTTGCTTGCTCATGAAGACCTCAGGCATTTGAGGAAGCCCATCATCAGAATATACAAGCCAAGTTCTATAATGAAAATTCCCACTAGTATATGAAAGTGATAACTCAAGAGACTCTCTATATGAAGAACATGGTGCTACTTTGAAGCACAAGTGTGGAAAAAGGATAGTAGCACTGCCCCTTCTCTCTTTTTCTCTCATTTTTTTGTTTTTTTTTGTTTTTTGTTTTTTTGGTGGGCTTCTTTGGCCTCTTTTTTTATTTGGGCTTCTTTGGCCTCTTTTATTTTTTGTAAAGTCTGGAGTCTCATCCCGACTTATGGGGGAATCATAGTCTCCATCATCCTTTCCTCATTGGGGCAATGCTCTAATAATGATGATCATCACACTTTTATTGACTTACAACTCAATATTACAACTCAATGTCTAGAACAAAGTATGGCTCTATATGGATGCCTCCGGCGGTGTACCGGGATGTGCAATGATCTAGCGTAGCAATGACATCAAAAAACGGGCAAGCCATGAAAACATCATGCTAGCTATCTTACGATCATGCAAAGCAATATGACAATGAATGCTCAAGTCATGTATATGATGATGATGGAAGTTGCATGGCAATATATCTCGGAATGGTTATGGAAATGCCATGATAGGTAGGTATGGTGGCTGTTTTGAGGAAGGTATATGGTGAGTTTATGGTACCGGCGAAAGTTGCGCAGTACTAGAGAGGCTAGCAACGGTGGAAGGGTGAGAGTGCATATAATCCATGGACTCAACATTAGTCATAAAGAACTCACATACTTATTGCAAAAATCTATTAGTCATCGAAACAAAGTACTACGCGCATGCTCCTAGGGGGATAGATTGGTAGGAAAAGACCATCGCTCGTCCCCGACCGCCACTCATAAGGAAGACAATCAGTAAATAAATCATGCTCCGACTTCGTTACATAACGGTTCACCATACGTGCATGCTACGGGAATCACAAACCTCAACACAAGTATTTCTACAATCCACAACTACCCACTAGCATGACTCTAATATCACCATCTTTATATCGCAAAACTATTGCAAGGAATCAAACATGTCATATTCAGTGATCTACAAGTTTTATGTAGGATTTTATGACTAACCGTGTGAATGGCCAATTCCTGTCATCTCTCTAAATAGATATAAGTGAAGCAAGAGAGTTTAATTCTTTCTACAAAAGATATGCCCGTGCTCTAACAAATATAAGTGAAGCAAAAAAGCATTCTACAAATGGCGGTTGTCTAAGTGAAGAGAAACAGGCAATCCAAACTTCAAATGATATAAGTGAAGCACATGAAGCATTCTATAAAGCCATACTCAAAGAATATAAGTGAAGTGCAAAGAGCATTCTATAAATCAACCAAGGACTATCTCATAACAGCATGGTGCAAAAAATAAACATGAAAACTAAAGCAAAGACGCTCCAAGATTGCACATATCGCATGAACAAAACGAATCCGAAAACATACCGATACTTGTTGAAGAAAGATGGGATGCCTCCCCAGCATCCCCAAGCTTAGACGCTTGAGTCTCCTTGAATATTTACTTGGGGTGCCTCAGGCATCCCCAAGCTTGAGCTCTTTCCTCTCTTCCTTCTTCTCACATCGAAACCTTCTCGATCATCGAACACTTCATCCACACAAAACTTCAACAGAAAACTCGGTAAGATCCGTTAGTATAATAAAGCAAATCACCACTATAAGTACTGTTGCAAACCAATTAATATTTTGTTTTTTCATTGTGTCTACTGTAGTATAACTTTTTCATGGCTTAATCCACTGATATAAATTGATAGTTTCATCAAAACAAGCAAACTATGCATCAAAAACAGAATCTGTCTAAACCAGAATAGTCTGTAGCAATCTGAACATTAACCATACTTCTGATACTTGAACAATACTTCCAAAATTAGGAAAAATAAAAAAATTGTATAGGAAGAGAGTTCAAAAAGAATCAGAACCATTTGACGTTCCATCTAAAAATGTAAAATCGCTCACTACAGCCAAAGTTTCTGTCCTGCACCGTTCAAACCATCAAGAAAATGTAAACATCCTAAAGGCAAACCTTGGCACATTATTTTTATAATACAATGGAATTGTACAATGGGATAATTATTTTTGTTGAAAAGTTTCTGTAATCAAGATTCACAAAGTTGCCGTGAGCATGAACAAATTTCACGGAGCTCTTCCACTTCAACAGTGCTTGTCTTTCTCACTTTCACTTTCCTTTTTTAAAAGCTTTGGGTTCCCCTCTTTATTTTTGTTGTTTTTAAACTATATGAAAGCACTAAACAGAAATAAATGACTCTCTAAAACTTCCGGGTTGTCTCCCTGGCAGCGCTTTCTTTAAAGCCATTAAGCTAGGCATATAGTGCTCAAGTAGTGAATCCACCCGGATCCCAAGGTATATCAAAGCCAATTTTAATTAACAATGATTTGTAATTTAGTAGTGAGCACAAAGCAACATATATCAAGCAATGACAAAGTCTAACTCTCTTCCTATGCATCGGCATGTCATAAAAGAACAATTCATGCACACCTAGTAAAGGCTAATGCATAGTATAAACAGTTTCTTGCAATTTTATCATGTTGGAAACATAGAGAGGTGGAGATATAGTTCCTCTCTCATAATAATTGCAAGTAGGAGCAGCAAGCACATGCATATTATATTTATCGAAATCATCATGTGCAACGGTAAAAGGCAACCCATCAATATAATCCTTAATAAGTGCAAACTTCTCCGATATGGTATAATCGGGAGAATTCAAAAAGATAATAGGACTATCATGTGTGGGTGCAATAGCAACAATTTAATGTTTAACATAAGGAACTATATCAAGTCCATCTTCAAAAGCATAATTCATATTGGCATCTTGGCCATAAGCATAGCAAGCATCATCAAAAAGGGATATTTCAAAAGAATCATAGGGATCATAACAGTCATCATAGCAATCATCCTTCGATAAGCACGAAGGGGAATTAAACAATGTATGAGTTGAAAAGTTACTCTCATTAGAAGGTGGGCACGGGTGATCAATCCGCTCTTCCTCCTTTTGTTCTTCGCTCTCCTCATCATATTTTTCATCCAATGGGCTCACAGTTTCATCAATTTCTTCTTCCATAGACTCCTGCAAAATATTAGTCTCTTCTTGGACAGCGGAGTATTCCTCAATATATTGTTTAACATAGGTATTAGAAGCATAATTATCATAGCAATATTTAAGTACAGCAAAATTTTCAGATTTGTGAAAAGTAGCATCATACTTTTCAATCAAAGAAGCAATTTCAAAAGCACCCATATAAGCAACAAATTCTTCAATTTGTTGAACATCATAGTAATTATAAACACCTTTAGCATACGAAGATACGATTCCATTATCACTAAACTCACATTGATAGGGAAGGTGTTTCTTAGGGTTTTCGGAACAACAAGTAAAATCATATAATTCACATAAATTCCAAGCATAGCATTGCAAACGTTGAATTTGACTCCATAATAATTTCCCTTTTTCAGATATACGGTGTCGCACATAACAAGCATGCTCATCTAAAGATTTGCCCTCAACTAAGCTAGTTGGGGTTTCGGCACGAGCACATAGGGATCGAAGATGATCCAAGTAATAAGCTTCAGCAATGTGATAGATTTTGATTGGTTCTTCAACCATTGGATCAGTAGGTACAACTAATTTTTTTGGTATTTTGCGTTTCCTACCCATAACTGAAGATAGGAAACAACTAAGAACAACAAATAAAAATTATTAGTGATAAAGCAAACAAGCACACACGAGAATATTCACCCCACACTATTGCACCCCGGCAACGGCGCCAGAAAAAGGTCTTGATAACCCACAAGTATAGGGGATCGCAACAGTTTTCGATAAGTAAGAGTGTCGAACCCAACGAGGAGCTAAAGGTAGAACAAATATTCCCTCAAGTTCTATCGACCACCGATACAACTCTACGCACGCTTGACGTTCGCTTTACCTAGAACAAGTATGAAACTAGAAGTACTTTGTAGGTGTTGTTGGATAGGTTTGCAAGATAATAAAGAGTACGTAAATAAAAATTAGGGGCTGTTTAGATAAAGAAACAATAAAGTAAATATAGCGAGTGTGGAAAAGTGGTGGTAGGAGTTGCGAAATTGCCCCTAAGCAATTGACAACTATACTAGACCGATAGCAAGTATTATGTGGGAGAGGCCACTGCTAGCATGTCATCCCTGACTTGGAATTCTATGCACTTATGATTGGAACTATTAGCAAGCATCCGCAACTACTAATGTTCATTAAGGTAAAACCCAACCATAGCATTAAGATATATTGGTCCCCCTTCAATCCCGTATGCATCAATTTCTATGCTAGGTTGAAGCTTCTGTCACTCTTGCCCTCCAATACATAGTCTATCAACATACAACTAACCCTATGGTGTGATCCACGCGCGCACTCATATGATGGGCACCAAAGGACAGCAACATAACCACAAGCAAATTAAATCAATCATAGCAATTCATCAACCACCGATAGGACAACGAAAATCTACTCAGACATCATAGGATGGCAACACATCATTGGATAATAATATGAAGCATAAAGCACCATGTTCAAGTAGAGGGTACAGCGGGTTGCGGGAGAGTGGACCGCTGTAGATAGAGGGGGGAAGGATATGGATATGTTGGTGAAGATGGCGGAGGTGTTGGTGAAGATCGCGGTGATGATGATGGCCACGGCGGTGTTCCGGCGCCACCGGAGGAGAGGGGGAGAGGGGCCCCCTTCTTCCTCTTCTTCCTTGACCTCCTCCCTAGATGGGAGAAGGGTTTCCCCTCTGGTCCTTGGCCTCCATGGCATGGGAGGGGCGAGAGCCCCTCCGAGATTGGATCTATCTATCTGTTTCTCTCTGGTTCTGCGTTCTGTTCTGGCTCTATTTCACTGTTCCGTGTATATATGGAGATCCGTAACTCTGATTGGCCTGAAACCTTCGCCGTGATTTTTTTTTCCGAATATTAGCTTTCTTGCGGCAAAAGAAGAGCGCCAACCGCCTTACGGTGGGCTCACAAGGGTAGGGGGCGCGCCCTAAGGGGGGCCTGCCTCGTGACCACCTCGGTTACTGGTTCGCGTTGATTTTCCTTCCGAATTTTCCATATTTTCCAAAAATAAGCTCCGTCCGTTTTTATCCCGTTTGGACTCCGTTTGATATGGATATTCTGCGAAACCAAAAACATGCAACAGACATGAACTGGCACTGGGCACTGGATCAATATGTTAGTCCCAAAAATAATATAAAAAGTTGCCAAAAAGTATATGAAAGTTGAATAATATTGGCATGGAACAATCAAAAATTATAGATACGACGGAGACGTATCAGAGGCCTGCCGGGGGCCCACGAGACATGGGGGCGCCCCCCACCCTCATGGATGGTGGGTGGCCCCCCTCTGGTGCTTCCTTCGCCCAATATTTTATATATATTCTAAAATGACTCTCGTGGAGTTTCGGGACTTTTGGAGTTGTGCAGAAAAGGTCTCTAATATTTGCTCCTTTTCCAGCCCAGAATTCCAGCTGCCAGCATTCTCCCTCTTCGTGTAAACCTTGTAAAATAATAGAGAATATGCATAAGTATTGTGACATAATGTGTAATAATAGCCCATAATGCAATAAATATTGATAGAGAAGCATGATGCAAAATGGACGTATCAATCACGCGCCACCTCCTGTGGCAGCCTCCCTCTCTCCACTATGGCCCAATAGGCCCATTAACTTTCTCGGGGGGTTCCGGTAGCCTCCCGGTACTCCGAAAAATCCCCTGAACCTTATCGGAACCATTCTGGTGTCCGTATATAACCTTCCAATATATCAATCTTTACCTCTCGACCATTTCGAGACTCCTCGTCATGTCCGTGATCTCATCCGGTACTCCGAACAAACTCGGTCACCAAAACACATAACTCATAATACAAATCATTATCGAACGTTAAGCGTGCGGACCCTACGGGTTCGAGAACTATGTAGACATGACCGAGACATATCTCCGGTCAATAACCAATAGCGGAACCTAGATTCTCATATCGGCTCCTACATATTCTACGAAGATCTTTATCGATCAAACCACATAACAACATACGTCATTCCCTTTGTCATCATTATGTTACTTGCCCGAGATTCGATCGTCGGTATCATCAGACCTAATTCAATCTTGTTACCGGCAAGTCTCTTTACTCATTCCGTAATGCATCATCCCACAACTAACTCATTAGTCACATTGCTTGCAAGGCTTATAGTGATGTGCATTACCGAGAGGGCCTAGAGATACCTCTCCGATACACGGAGTGAAAAATCCTAATCTTGATCTATGCCAACTCAACAAACTCCTTTGGAGACACCTGTAGAGCATCTTTATAATCACACAGTTATGTTGTGAAGTTTGATAGCACACAGAGTGTTCCTCCGGTATTCGGTAGTTGCATAATCTCATCGTCAGAGGAATATGTATAAGTCATGAAGAAAGCAATAGCAATAAAACTAAACGATAATTATGCTAAGCTAATAGATGGGTCTTGTCCATCACATCATTCTCTAATGATGTGATCCCATTCATCAAATGACAACATATGTCTATGGCCAGGAAACTTAACCATCTTTGATTGACGAGGTAGTCAAGTAGAGGCATACTAGGGACACTCTGTTTGTCTATGTATTCACACATGTACTAAGTTTCCGGTTAATACAATTCTAGCATGAATAATAAACATTTATCATGATATAAGGCAATATAAATAACAACTTTATTATTGCCTCTAGGGCATATTTCCTTCACCCGACTCGCTGCCGTGGTCGTGGCCGCGCCCGGCTCGACCGCGACCTGCAGCGGGTCAACGGCGAGCTGCGGGTGGCGTTGGCCGCGGAGGAGAAGAACAAGCGGGCCATGGAGGATCTAGTGCTGGTGCTCAAGGAGGTGAAAGCGGAGCTGCACACCACGCGGTAGCAGCTGGCGCGTGCTACCTCTTGAGCACTGTGTTGGTTTTCCCTTGAAGAGAGGAAAGGGTGGTGCAGTAAAGCAGCGTAAGTATTTCCCTCAGTTTTTGAGAATCAAGGTATCAATCCAGTAGGAGACCACGTGCGAGTCACCTCGTACCTACACGAACAAATAAGAACCTCGCAACCAACGCGATAAAGGGGTTGTCAATCCCTTCATGGCCACTTGCAAGAGTGAGATATGATAGAGATGATAATAATAAGATAAATATTTTTTGGTATTTGTATGATATAGATTGAAATTAAAGATTGCAAAATAAAATATATTAGAAACTTGTATGATGGAAAATAGACCCGGGGGCCATAGGTTTCACTAGTGGCTTCTCTCAAGATAACATAAGTATTACGGTGGGTGAACAAATTACTGTCGAGCAATTGATAGAAAAGCGAATAATTATGAGAATATATAGGTATGATCATGTATATAGGCATCACGTCCGTGACAAGTAGACCGACTCCTACCTGCATCTACTAATATTACTCCACACATCGACCCCTATCCATCATGCATCTAGAGTATTAAGTTCATAAGAACAGAGTAACGCCTTAAGCAACATGACATGATGTAGAGGGATAAACTCATGCAATATGATGTAAACCCCATCTTTTTATCCTCGATGGCAACAATACAATACGTGTCATTTCCCTTTCTGTCACTGGGAGCGAGCACCGCAAGATTGAACCTAAAGCTAAGCACTTCTCCCATTGCAAGAAAGATCAATCTAGTAGGCCAAAACAAACTGATAATTTGAAGAGACTTGCAAATATAAACCAATCATACATAAAAGAATTCAGAGAAGATTCAAATATTGTTCAAAGATAATCTGGATCATAAACTCACAATTCATCGGATCTCGACAAACACACTACAAAAGAAGATTACATCGAATAGATCTCCAAGAGAATCGAGGAGAACTTTGTATTGATATCCAAAGAGAGAGAAGAATCCATCTAGCTACTAGCTATGGACCTGAAGGACTGAGGTAAACTACTCACGCATCATTGGAGGGGCCATTGAGTTGATGTAGAGGCCCTCCGTGATCGATGCCCCCTCCGGCGGAGCTCCGGAAAAGGCCCCAAGATGGGATCTCTTGGGTATGGAAGGTTGCGGCGGTGGAAATAGGGGTTCATGGTGCTCCTGGATGTTTGCAGGGGTATATATATATATGAGAAAT